>NW_027520335.1:0-138955 GCF_051991245.1 Festucalex cinctus
AAAACGCATTTAAAGCAATAAAAAGGTGATTATGGCTGTCAAACCTAAACCAAACGTTGTGCACTCAAATCTTTTGCTGTATTTAGTTTATTTTGGCATCCGGATGATGATTCTAGCATGAAATTGCTTGGGCACCTGTTAATTTTTAAGATTTTGACACATTCAGCTCAAATGTACACAATTGCTGATTATGGCTGTCAAATCTAAACCAAACGTTGTGCACTCAAATCTTTTGCTGTATTTAGTTTATTTTGGCATCCGGATGATGATTCTAGCATGAAATTGCTTGGGCACCTGTTAATTTTTAAGATTTTGACACATTCAGCTCAAATGTACAATCATGCGCTAAAAACGCATTTAAAGCAATAAAAAGGTGATTATGGCTGTCAAACCTAAACCAAACGTTGTGCACTCAAATCTTTTGCTGTATTTAGTTTATTTTGGCATCCGGATGATGATTCTAGCATGAAATTGCTTGGGCACCTGTTAATTTTTAAGATTTTGACACATTCAGCTCAAATGTACACAATTGCTGATTATGGCTGTCAAATCTAAACCAAACGTTGTGCACTCAAATCTTTTGCTGTATTTAGTTTATTTTGGCATCCGGATGATGATTCTAGCATGAAATTGCTTGGGCACCTGTTAATTTTTAAGATTTTGACACATTCAGCTCAAATGTACACAATTGCTGATTATGGCTGTCAAATCTAAACCAAACGTTGTGCACTCAAATCTTTTGCTGTATTTAGTTTATTTTGGCATCCGGATGATGATTCTAGCATGAAATTGCTTGGGCACCTGTTAATTTTTAAGATTTTGACACATTCAGCTCAAATGTACAATCATGCGCTAAAAACGCATTTAAAGCAATAAAAAGGTGATTATGGCTGTCAAACCTAAACCAAACGTTGTGCACTCAAATCTTTTGCTGTATTTAGTTTATTTTGGCATCCGGATGATGATTCTAGCATGAAATTGCTTGGGCACCTGTTAATTTTTAAGATTTTGACACATTCAGCTCAAATGTACACAATTGCTGATTATGGCTGTCAAATCTAAACCAAACGTTGTGCACTCAAATCTTTTGCTGTATTTAGTTTATTTTGGCATCCGGATGATGATTCTAGCATGAAATTGCTTGGGCACCTGTTAATTTTTAAGATTTTGACACATTCAGCTCAAATGTACAATCATGCGCTAAAAACGCATTTAAAGCAATAAAAAGGTGATTATGGCTGTCAAACCTAAACCAAACGTTGTGCACTCAAATCTTTTGCTGTATTTAGTTTATTTTGGCATCCGGATGATGATTCTAGCATGAAATTGCTTGGGCACCTGTTAATTTTTAAGATTTTGACACTTTCAGCTCAAATGTACACAATTGCTGATTATGGCTGTCAAATCTAAACCAAACGTTGTGCACTCAAATCTTTTGCTGTATTTAGTTTATTTTGGCATCCGGATGATGATTCTAGCATGAAATTGCTTGGGCACCTGTTAATTTTTAAGATTTTGACACATTCAGCTCAAATGTACAATCATGCGCTACAAACGCATTTAAAGCAATAAAAAGGTGATTATGGCTGTCAAACCAAAACCAAACGTTGTGCACTCAAATCTTTTGCTGTATTTAGTTTATTTTGGCATCCGGATGATGATTCTAGCATGAAATTGCTTGGGCACCTGTTAATTTTTAAGATTTTGACACATTCAGCTCAAATGTACACAATTGCTGATTATGGCTGTCAAATCTAAACCAAACGTTGTGCACTCAAATCTTTTGCTGTATTTAGTTTATTTTGGCATCCGGATGATGATTCGCATGAAATTGCTTGGGCACCTGTTAATTTTTAAGATTTTGACACATTCAGCTCAAATGTACAATCATGCGCTAAAAACGCATTTAAAGCAATAAAAAGGTGATTATGGCTGTCAAACCTAAACCAAACGTTGTGCACTCAAATCTTTTGCTGTATTTAGTTTATTTTGGCATCCGGATGATGATTCTAGCATGAAATTGCTTGGGCACCTGTTAATTTTTAAGATTTTGACACATTCAGCTCAAATGTACACAATTGCTGATTATGGCTGTCAAATCTAAACCAAACGTTGTGCACTCAAATCTTTTGCTGTATTTAGTTTATTTTGGCATCCGGATGATGATTCTAGCATGAAATTGCTTGGGCACCTGTTAATTTTTAAGATTTTGACACATTCAGCTCAAATGTACAATCATGCGCTAAAAACGCATTTAAAGCAATAAAAAGGTGATTATGGCTGTCAAACCTAAACCAAACGTTGTGCACTCAAATCTTTTGCTGTATTTAGTTTATTTTGGCATCCGGATGATGATTCTAGCATGAAATTGCTTGGGCACCTGTTAATTTTTAAGATTTTGACACATTCAGCTCAAATGTACACAATTGCTGATTATGGCTGACAAATCTAAACCAAACGTTGTGCACTCAAATCTTTTGCTGTATTTAGTTTATTTTGGCATCCGGATGATGATTCTAGCATGAAATTGCTTGGGCACCTGTTAATTTTTAAGATTTTGACACATTCAGCTCAAATGTACAATCATGCGCTAAAAACGCATTTAAAGCAATAAAAAGGTGATTATGGCTGTCAAACCTAAACCAAACGTTGTGCACTCAAATCTTTTGCTGTATTTAGTTTATTTTGGCATCCGGATGATGATTCTAGCATGAAATTGCTTGGGCACCTGTTAATTTTTAAGATTTTGACACATTCAGCTCAAATGTACACAATTGCTGATTATGGCTGTCAAATCTAAACCAAACGTTGTGCACTCAAATCTTTTGCTGTATTTAGTTTATTTTGGCATCCGGATGATGATTCTAGCATGAAATTGCTTGGGCACCTGTTAATTTTTAAGATTTTGACACATTCAGCTCAAATGTACAATCATGCGCTAAAAACGCATTTAAAGCAATAAAAAGGTGATTATGGCTGTCAAACCTAAACCAAACGTTGTGCACTCAAATCTTTTGCTGTATTTAGTTTATTTTGGCATCCGGATGATGATTCTAGCATGAAATTGCTTGGGCACCTGTTAATTTTTAAGATTTTGACACATTCAGCTCAAATGTACACAATTGCTGATTATGGCTGTCAAATCTAAACCAAACGTTGTGCACTCAAATCTTTTGCTGTATTTAGTTTATTTTGGCATCCGGATGATGATTCTAGCATGAAATTGCTTGGGCACCTGTTAATTTTTAAGATTTTGACACATTCAGCTCAAATGTACAATCATGCGCTAAAAACGCATTTAAAGCAATAAAAAGGTGATTATGGCTGTCAAACCTAAACCAAACGTTGTGCACTCAAATCTTTTGCTGTATTTAGTTTATTTTGGCATCCGGATGATGATTCTAGCATGAAATTGCTTGGGCACCTGTTAATTTTTAAGATTTTGACACATTCAGCTCAAATGTACACAATTGCTGATTATGGCTGTCAAATCTAAACCAAACGTTGTGCACTCAAATCTTTTGCTGTATTTAGTTTATTTTGGCATCCGGATGATGATTCTAGCATGAAATTGCTTGGGCACCTGTTAATTTTTAAGATTTTGACACATTCAGCTCAAATGTACAATCATGCGCTAAAAACGCATTTAAAGCAATAAAAAGGTGATTATGGCTGTCAAACCTAAACCAAACGTTGTGCACTCAAATCTTTTGCTGTATTTAGTTTATTTTGGCATCCGGATGATGATTCTAGCATGAAATTGCTTGGGCACCTGTTAATTTTTAAGATTTTGACACATTCAGCTCAAATGTACACAATTGCTGATTATGGCTGTCAAATCTAAACCAAACGTTGTGCACTCAAATCTTTTGCTGTATTTAGTTTATTTTGGCATCCGGATGATGATTCTAGCATGAAATTGCTTGGGCACCTGTTAATTTTTAAGATTTTGACACATTCAGCTCAAATGTACAATCATGCGCTAAAAACGCATTTAAAGCAATAAAAAGGTGATTATGGCTGTCAAACCAAAACCAAACGTTGTGCACTCAAATCTTTTGCTGTATTTAGTTTATTTTGGCATCCGGATGATGATTCTAGCATGAAATTGCTTGGGCACCTGTTAATTTTTAAGATTTTGACACATTCAGCTCAAATGTACACAATTGCTGATTATGGCTGTCAAATCTAAACCAAACGTTGTGCACTCAAATCTTTTGCTGTATTTAGTTTATTTTGCATCCGGATGATGATTCTAGCATGAAATTGCTTGGGCACCTGTTAATTTTTAAGATTTTGACACATTCAGCTCAAATGTACAATCATGCGCTAAAAACGCATTTAAAGCAATAAAAAGGTGATTATGGCTGTCAAACCTAAACCAAACGTTGTGCACTCAAATCTTTTGCTGTATTTAGTTTATTTTGGCATCCGGATGATGATTCTAGCATGAAATTGCTTGGGCACCTGTTAATTTTTAAGATTTTGACACATTCAGCTCAAATGTACACAATTGCTGATTATGGCTGACAAATCTAAACCAAACGTTGTGCACTCAAATCTTTTGCTGTATTTAGTTTATTTTGGCATCCGGATGATGATTCTAGCATGAAATTGCTTGGGCACCTGTTAATTTTTAAGATTTTGACACATTCAGCTCAAATGTACAATCATGCGCTAAAAACGCATTTAAAGCAATAAAAAGGTGATTATGGCTGTCAAACCTAAACCAAACGTTGTGCACTCAAATCTTTTGCTGTATTTAGTTTATTTTGGCATCCGGATGATGATTCTAGCATGAAATTGCTTGGGCACCTGTTAATTTTTAAGATTTTGACACATTCAGCTCAAATGTACACAATTGCTGATTATGGCTGTCAAATCTAAACCAAACGTTGTGCACTCAAATCTTTTGCTGTATTTAGTTTATTTTGGCATCCGGATGATGATTCTAGCATGAAATTGCTTGGGCACCTGTTAATTTTTAAGATTTTGACACATTCAGCTCAAATGTACAATCATGCGCTAAAAACGCATTTAAAGCAATAAAAAGGTGATTATGGCTGTCAAACCTAAACCAAACGTTGTGCACTCAAATCTTTTGCTGTATTTAGTTTATTTTGGCATCCGGATGATGATTCTAGCATGAAATTGCTTGGGCACCTGTTAATTTTTAAGATTTTGACACATTCAGCTCAAATGTACACAATTGCTGATTATGGCTGTCAAATCTAAACCAAACGTTGTGCACTCAAATCTTTTGCTGTATTTAGTTTATTTTGGCATCCGGATGATGATTCTAGCATGAAATTGCTTGGGCACCTGTTAATTTTTAAGATTTTGACACATTCAGCTCAAATGTACAATCATGCGCTAAAAACGCATTTAAAGCAATAAAAAGGTGATTATGGCTGTCAAACCTAAACCAAACGTTGTGCACTCAAATCTTTTGCTGTATTTAGTTTATTTTGGCATCCGGATGATGATTCTAGCATGAAATTGCTTGGGCACCTGTTAATTTTTCAGATTTTGACACATTCAGCTCAAATGTACACAATTGCTGATTATGGCTGTCAAATCTAAACCAAACGTTGTGCACTCAAATCTTTTGCTGTATTTAGTTTATTTTGGCATCCGGATGATGATTCTAGCATGAAATTGCTTGGGCACCTGTTAATTTTTAAGATTTTGACACATTCAGCTCAAATGTACAATCATGCGCTAAAAACGCATTTAAAGCAATAAAAAGGTGATTATGGCTGTCAAACCTAAACCAAACGTTGTGCACTCAAATCTTTTGCTGTATTTAGTTTATTTTGGCATCCGGATGATGATTCTAGCATGAAATTGCTTGGGCACCTGTTAATTTTTAAGATTTTGACACATTCAGCTCAAATGTACACAATTGCTGATTATGGCTGTCAAATCTAAACCAAACGTTGTGCACTCAAATCTTTTGCTGTATTTAGTTTATTTTGGCATCCGGATGATGATTCTAGCATGAAATTGCTTGGGCACCTGTTAATTTTCTAAGATTTTGACACATTCAGCTCAAATGTACAATCATGCGCTAAAAACGCATTTAAAGCAATAAAAAGGTGATTATGGCTGTCAAACCTAAACCAAACGTTGTGCACTCAAATCTTTTGCTGTATTTAGTTTATTTTGGCATCCGGATGATGATTCTAGCATGAAATTGCTTGGGCACCTGTTAATTTTTAAGATTTTGACACATTCAGCTCAAATGTACACAATTGCTGATTATGGCTGTCAAATCTAAACCAAACGTTGTGCACTCAAATCTTTTGCTGTATTTAGTTTATTTTGGCATCCGGATGATGATTCTAGCATGAAATTGCTTGGGCACCTGTTAATTTTTAAGATTTTGACACATTCAGCTCAAATGTACAATCATGCGCTAAAAACGCATTTAAAGCAATAAAAAGGTGATTATGGCTGTCAAACCTAAACCAAACGTTGTGCACTCAAATCTTTTGCTGTATTTAGTTTATTTTGGCATCCGGATGATGATTCTAGCATGAAATTGCTTGGGCACCTGTTAATTTTTCAGATTTTGACACATTCAGCTCAAATGTACACAATTGCTGATTATGGCTGTCAAATCTAAACCAAACGTTGTGCACTCAAATCTTTTGCTGTATTTAGTTTATTTTGGCATCCGGATGATGATTCTAGCATGAAATTGCTTGGGCACCTGTTAATTTTTAAGATTTTGACACATTCAGCTCAAATGTACAATCATGCGCTAAAAACGCATTTAAAAGCAATAAAAAGGTGATTATGGCTGTCAAACCTAAACCAAACGTTGTGCACTCAAATCTTTTGCTGTATTTAGTTTATTTTGGCATCCGGATGATGATTCTAGCATGAAATTGCTTGGGCACCTGTTAATTTTTAAGATTTTGACACATTCAGCTCAAATGTACACAATTGCTGATTATGGCTGTCAAATCTAAACCAAACGTTGTGCACTCAAATCTTTTGCTGTATTTAGTTTATTTTGGCATCCGGATGATGATTCTAGCATGAAATTGCTTGGGCACCTGTTAATTTTTAAGATTTTGACACATTCAGCTCAAATGTACAATCATGCGCTAAAAACGCATTTAAAGCAATAAAAAGGTGATTATGGCTGTCAAACCTAAACCAAACGTTGTGCACTCAAATCTTTTGCTGTATTTAGTTTATTTTGGCATCCGGATGATGATTCTAGCATGAAATTGCTTGGGCACCTGTTAATTTTTAAGATTTTGACACATTCAGCTCAAATGTACACAATTGCTGATTATGGCTGTCAAATCTAAACCAAACGTTGTGCACTCAAATCTTTTGCTGTATTTAGTTTATTTTGGCATCCGGATGATGATTCTAGCATGAAATTGCTTGGGCACCTGTTAATTTTTAAGATTTTGACACATTCAGCTCAAATGTACAATCATGCGCTACAAACGCATTTAAAGCAATAAAAAGGTGATTATGGCTGTCAAACCAAAACCAAACGTTGTGCACTCAAATCTTTTGCTGTATTTAGTTTATTTTGGCATCCGGATGATGATTCTAGCATGAAATTGCTTGGGCACCTGTTAATTTTTAAGATTTTGACACATTCAGCTCAAATGTACACAATTGCTGATTATGGCTGTCAAATCTAAACCAAACGTTGTGCACTCAAATCTTTTGCTGTATTTAGTTTATTTTGGCATCCGGATGATGATTCTAGCATGAAATTGCTTGGGCACCTGTTAATTTTTAAGATTTTGACACATTCAGCTCAAATGTACAATCATGCGCTAAAAACGCATTTAAAGCAATAAAAAGGTGATTATGGCTGTCAAACCTAAACCAAACGTTGTGCACTCAAATCTTTTGCTGTATTTAGTTTATTTTGGCATCCGGATGATGATGATTCTAGCATGAAATTGCTTGGGCACCTGTTAATTTTTAAGATTTTGACACATTCAGCTCAAATGTACACAATTGCTGATTATGGCTGTCAAATCTAAACCAAACGTTGTGCACTCAAATCTTTTGCTGTATTTAGTTTATTTTGGCATCCGGATGATGATTCTAGCATGAAATTGCTTGGGCACCTGTTAATTTTTAAGATTTTGACACATTCAGCTCAAATGTACAATCATGCGCTAAAAACGCATTTAAAGCAATAAAAAAGTGATTATGGCTGTCAAACCTAAACCAAACGTTGTGCACTCAAATCTTTTGCTGTATTTAGTTTATTTTGGCATCCGGATGATGATTCTAGCATGAAATTGCTTGGGCACCTGTTAATTTTTAAGATTTTGACACATTCAGCTCAAATGTACACAATTGCTGATTATGGCTGTCAAATCTAAACCAAACGTTGTGCACTCAAATCTTTTGCTGTATTTAGTTTATTTTGGCATCCGGATGATGATTCTAGCATGAAATTGCTTGGGCACCTGTTAATTTTTAAGATTTTGACACATTCAGCTCAAATGTACAATCATGCGCTACAAACGCATTTAAAGCAATAAAAAGGTGATTATGGCTGTCAAACCTAAACCAAACGTTGTGCACTCAAATCTTTTGCTGTATTTAGTTTATTTTGGCATCCGGATGATGATTCTAGCATGAAATTGCTTGGGCACCTGTTAATTTTTAAGATTTTGACACATTCAGCTCAAATGTACAATCATGCGCTAAAAACGCATTTAAAGCAATAAAAAGGTGATTATGGCTGTCAAACCTAAACCAAACGTTGTGCACTCAAATCTTTTGCTGTATTTAGTTTATTTTGGCATCCGGATGATGATTCTAGCATGAAATTGCTTGGGCACCTGTTAATTTTTAAGATTTTGACACATTCAGCTCAAATGTACACAATTGCTGATTATGGCTGTCAAATCTAAACCAAACGTTGTGCACTCAAATCTTTTGCTGTATTTAGTTTATTTTGGCATCCGGATGATGATTCTAGCATGAAATTGCTTGGGCACCTGTTAATTTTTAAGATTTTGACACATTCAGCTCAAATGTACAATCATGCGCTAAAACGCATTTAAAGCAATAAAAAGGTGATTATGGCTGTCAAACCTAAACCAAACGTTGTGCACTCAAATCTTTTGCTGTATTTAGTTTATTTTGGCATCCGGATGATGATTCTAGCATGAAATTGCTTGGGCACCTGTTAATTTTAAGATTTTGACACATTCAGCTCAAATGTACACAATTGCTGATTATGGCTGTCAAATCTAAACCAAACGTTGTGCACTCAAATCTTTTGCTGTATTTAGTTTATTTTGGCATCCGGATGATGATTCTAGCATGAAATTGCTTGGGCACCTGTTAATTTTTAAGATTTTCACACATTCAGCTCAAATGTACAATCATGCGCTAAAAACGCATTTAAAGCAATAAAAAGGTGATTATGGCTGTCAAACCTAAACCAAACGTTGTGCACTCAAATCTTTTGCTGTATTTAGTTTATTTTGGCATCCGGATGATGATTCTAGCATGAAATTGCTTGGGCACCTGTTAATTTTTAAGATTTTGACACATTCAGCTCAAATGTACACAATTGCTGATTATGGCTGTCAAATCTAAACCAAACGTTGTGCACTCAAATCTTTTGCTGTATTTAGTTTATTTTGGCATCCGGATGATGATTCTAGCATGAAATTGCTTGGGCACCTGTTAATTTTTAAGATTTTGACACATTCAGCTCAAATGTACAATCATGCGCTACAAACGCATTTAAAGCAATAAAAAGGTGATTATGGCTGTCAAACCTAAACCAAACGTTGTGCACTCAAATCTTTTGCTGTATTTAGTTTATTTTGGCATCCGGATGATGATTCTAGCATGAAATTGCTTGGGCACCTGTTAATTTTTAAGATTTTGACACATTCAGCTCAAATGTACAATCATGCGCTAAAAACGCATTTAAAGCAATAAAAAGGTGATTATGGCTGTCAAACCTAAACCAAACGTTGTGCACTCAAATCTTTTGCTGTATTTAGTTTATTTTGGCATCCGGATGATGATTCTAGCATGAAATTGCTTGGGCACCTGTTAATTTTTAAGATTTTGACACATTCAGCTCAAATGTACACAATTGCTGATTATGGCTGTCAAATCTAAACCAAACGTTGTGCACTCAAATCTTTTGCTGTATTTAGTTTATTTTGGCATCCGGATGATGATTCTAGCATGAAATTGCTTGGGCACCTGTTAATTTTTAAGATTTTGACACATTCAGCTCAAATGTACAATCATGCGCTAAAAACGCATTTAAAGCAATAAAAAGGTGATTATGGCTGTCAAACCTAAACCAAACGTTGTGCACTCAAATCTTTTGCTGTATTTAGTTTATTTTGGCATCCGGATGATGATTCTAGCATGAAATTGCTTGGGCACCTGTTAATTTTTAAGATTTTGACACATTCAGCTCAAATGTACACAATTGCTGATTATGGCTGTCAAATCTAAACCAAACGTTGTGCACTCAAATCTTTTGCTGTATTTAGTTTATTTTGGCATCCGGATGATGATTCTAGCATGAAATTGCTTGGGCACCTGTTAATTTTTAAGATTTTCACACATTCAGCTCAAATGTACAATCATGCGCTAAAAACGCATTTAAAGCAATAAAAAGGTGATTATGGCTGTCAAACCTAAACCAAACGTTGTGCACTCAAATCTTTTGCTGTATTTAGTTTATTTTGGCATCCGGATGATGATTCTAGCATGAAATTGCTTGGGCACCTGTTAATTTTTAAGATTTTGACACATTCAGCTCAAATGTACACAATTGCTGATTATGGCTGTCAAATCTAAACCAAACGTTGTGCACTCAAATCTTTTGCTGTATTTAGTTTATTTTGGCATCCGGATGATGATTCTAGCATGAAATTGCTTGGGCACCTGTTAATTTTTAAGATTTTGACACATTCAGCTCAAATGTACAATCATGCGCTACAAACGCATTTAAAGCAATAAAAAGGTGATTATGGCTGTCAAACCAAAACCAAACGTTGTGCACTCAAATCTTTTGCTGTATTTAGTTTATTTTGGCATCCGGATGATGATTCTAGCATGAAATTGCTTGGGCACCTGTTAATTTTTAAGATTTTGACACATTCAGCTCAAATGTACACAATTGCTGATTATGGCTGTCAAATCTAAACCAAACGTTGTGCACTCAAATCTTTTGCTGTATTTAGTTTATTTTGGCATCCGGATGATGATTCTAGCATGAAATTGCTTGGGCACCTGTTAATTTTTAAGATTTTGACACATTCAGCTCAAATGTACAATCATGCGCTAAAAACGCATTTAAAGCAATAAAAAGGTGATTATGGCTGTCAAACCTAAACCAAACGTTTGTGCACTCAAATCTTTTGCTGTATTTAGTTTATTTTGGCATCCGGATGATGATTCTAGCATGAAATTGCTTGGGCACCTGTTAATTTTTAAGATTTTGACACATTCAGCTCAAATGTACACAATTGCTGATTATGGCTGACAAATCTAAACCAAACGTTGTGCACTCAAATCTTTTGCTGTATTTAGTTTATTTTGGCATCCGGATGATGATTCTAGCATGAAATTGCTTGGGCACCTGTTAATTTTTAAGATTTTGACACATTCAGCTCAAATGTACAATCATGCGCTAAAAACGCATTTAAAGCAATAAAAAGGTGATTATGGCTGTCAAACCTAAACCAAACGTTGTGCACTCAAATCTTTTGCTGTATTTAGTTTATTTTGGCATCCGGATGATGATTCTAGCATGAAATTGCTTGGGCACCTGTTAATTTTTAAGATTTTGACACATTCAGCTCAAATGTACACAATTGCTGATTATGGCTGTCAAATCTAAACCAAACGTTGTGCACTCAAATCTTTTGCTGTATTTAGTTTATTTTGGCATCCGGATGATGATTCTAGCATGAAATTGCTTGGGCACCTGTTAATTTTTAAGATTTTGACACATTCAGCTCAAATGTACAATCATGCGCTACAAACGCATTTAAAGCAATAAAAAGGTGATTATGGCTGTCAAACCTAAACCAAACGTTGTGCACTCAAATCTTTTGCTGTATTTAGTTTATTTTGGCATCCGGATGATGATTATAGCATGAAATTGCTTGGGCACCTGTTAATTTTTAAGATTTTGACACATTCAGCTCAAATGTACACAATTGCTGATTATGGCTGTCAAATCTAAACCAAACGTTGTGCACTCAAATCTTTTGCTGTATTTAGTTTATTTTGGCATCCGGATGATGATTCTAGCATGAAATTGCTTGGGCACCTGTTAATTTTTAAGATTTTGACACATTCAGCTCAAATGTACAATCATGCGCTAAAAACGCATTTAAAGCAATAAAAAGGTGATTATGGCTGTCAAACCTAAACCAAACGTTGTGCACTCAAATCTTTTGCTGTATTTAGTTTATTTTGGCATCCGGATGATGATTCTAGCATGAAATTGCTTGGGCACCTGTTAATTTTTAAGATTTTGACACATTCAGCTCAAATGTACACAATTGCTGATTATGGCTGTCAAATCTAAACCAAACGTTGTGCACTCAAATCTTTTGCTGTATTTAGTTTATTTTGGCATCCGGATGATGATTCTAGCATGAAATTGCTTGGGCACCTGTTAATTTTTAAGATTTTGACACATTCAGCTCAAATGTACAATCATGCGCTACAAACGCATTTAAAGCAATAAAAAGGTGATTATGGCTGTCAAACCAAAACCAAACGTTGTGCACTCAAATCTTTTGCTGTATTTAGTTTATTTTGGCATCCGGATGATGATTCTAGCATGAAATTGCTTGGGCACCTGTTAATTTTTAAGATTTTGACACATTCAGCTCAAATGTACACAATTGCTGATTATGGCTGTCAAATCTAAACCAAACGTTGTGCACTCAAATCTTTTGCTGTATTTAGTTTATTTTGGCATCCGGATGATGATTCTAGCATGAAATTGCTTGGGCACCTGTTAATTTTTAAGATTTTGACACATTCAGCTCAAATGTACAATCATGCGCTACAAACGCATTTAAAGCAATAAAAAGGTGATTATGGCTGTCAAACCTAAACCAAACGTTGTGCACTCAAATCTTTTGCTGTATTTAGTTTATTTTGGCATCCGGATGATGATTCTAGCATGAAATTGCTTGGGCACCTGTTAATTTTTAAGATTTTGACACATTCAGCTCAAATGTACAATCATGCGCTAAAAACGCATTTAAAGCAATAAAAAGGTGATTATGGCTGTCAAACCTAAACCAAACGTTGTGCACTCAAATCTTTTGCTGTATTTAGTTTATTTTGGCATCCGGATGATGATTCTAGCATGAAATTGCTTGGGCACCTGTTAATTTTTAAGATTTTGACACATTCAGCTCAAATGTACACAATTGCTGATTATGGCTGTCAAATCTAAACCAAACGTTGTGCACTCAAATCTTTTGCTGTATTTAGTTTATTTTGGCATCCGGATGATGATTCTAGCATGAAATTGCTTGGGCACCTGTTAATTTTTAAGATTTTGACACATTCAGCTCAAATGTACAATCATGCGCTAAAAACGCATTTAAAGCAATAAAAAGGTGATTATGGCTGTCAAACCTAAACCAAACGTTGTGCACTCAAATCTTTTGCTGTATTTAGTTTATTTTGGCATCCGGATGATGATTCTAGCATGAAATTGCTTGGGCACCTGTTAATTTTTAAGATTTTGACACATTCAGCTCAAATGTACACAATTGCTGATTATGGCTGTCAAATCTAAACCAAACGTTGTGCACTCAAATCTTTTGCTGTATTTAGTTTATTTTGGCATCCGGATGATGATTCTAGCATGAAATTGCTTGGGCACCTGTTAATTTTTAAGATTTTCACACATTCAGCTCAAATGTACAATCATGCGCTAAAAACGCATTTAAAGCAATAAAAAGGTGATTATGGCTGTCAAACCTAAACCAAACGTTGTGCACTCAAATCTTTTGCTGTATTTAGTTTATTTTGGCATCCGGATGATGATTCTAGCATGAAATTGCTTGGGCACCTGTTAATTTTTAAGATTTTGACACATTCAGCTCAAATGTACACAATTGCTGATTATGGCTGTCAAATCTAAACCAAACGTTGTGCACTCAAATCTTTTGCTGTATTTAGTTTATTTTGGCATCCGGATGATGATTCTAGCATGAAATTGCTTGGGCACCTGTTAATTTTTAAGATTTTGACACATTCAGCTCAAATGTACAATCATGCGCTACAAACGCATTTAAAGCAATAAAAAGGTGATTATGGCTGTCAAACCAAAACCAAACGTTGTGCACTCAAATCTTTTGCTGTATTTAGTTTATTTTGGCATCCGGATGATGATTCTAGCATGAAATTGCTTGGGCACCTGTTAATTTTTAAGATTTTGACACATTCAGCTCAAATGTACACAATTGCTGATTATGGCTGTCAAATCTAAACCAAACGTTGTGCACTCAAATCTTTTGCTGTATTTAGTTTATTTTGGCATCCGGATGATGATTCTAGCATGAAATTGCTTGGGCACCTGTTAATTTTTAAGATTTTGACACATTCAGCTCAAATGTACAATCATGCGCTAAAAACGCATTTAAAGCAATAAAAAGGTGATTATGGCTGTCAAACCTAAACCAAACGTTGTGCACTCAAATCTTTTGCTGTATTTAGTTTATTTTGGCATCCGGATGATGATTCTAGCATGAAATTGCTTGGGCACCTGTTAATTTTTAAGATTTTGACACATTCAGCTCAAATGTACACAATTGCTGATTATGGCTGTCAAATCTAAACCAAACGTTGTGCACTCAAATCTTTTGCTGTATTTAGTTTATTTTGGCATCCGGATGATGATTCTAGCATGAAATTGCTTGGGCACCTGTTAATTTTTAAGATTTTGACACATTCAGCTCAAATGTACAATCATGCGCTAAAAACGCATTTAAAGCAATAAAAAGGTGATTATGGCTGTCAAACCTAAACCAAACGTTGTGCACTCAAATCTTTTGCTGTATTTAGTTTATTTTGGCATCCGGATGATGATTCTAGCATGAAATTGCTTGGGCACCTGTTAATTTTTAAGATTTTGACACATTCAGCTCAAATGTACACAATTGCTGATTATGGCTGACAAATCTAAACCAAACGTTGTGCACTCAAATCTTTTGCTGTATTTAGTTTATTTTGGCATCCGGATGATGATTCTAGCATGAAATTGCTTGGGCACCTGTTAATTTTTAAGATTTTGACACATTCAGCTCAAATGTACAATCATGCGCTAAAAACGCATTTAAAGCAATAAAAAGGTGATTATGGCTGTCAAACCTAAACCAAACGTTGTGCACTCAAATCTTTTGCTGTATTTAGTTTATTTTGGCATCCGGATGATGATTCTAGCATGAAATTGCTTGGGCACCTGTTAATTTTTAAGATTTTGACACATTCAGCTCAAATGTACACAATTGCTGATTATGGCTGTCAAATCTAAACCAAACGTTGTGCACTCAAATCTTTTGCTGTATTTAGTTTATTTTGGCATCCGGATGATGATTCTAGCATGAAATTGCTTGGGCACCTGTTAATTTTTAAGATTTTGACACATTCAGCTCAAATGTACAATCATGCGCTACAAACGCATTTAAAGCAATAAAAAGGTGATTATGGCTGTCAAACCAAAACCAAACGTTGTGCACTCAAATCTTTTGCTGTATTTAGTTTATTTTGGCATCCGGATGATGATTCTAGCATGAAATTGCTTGGGCACCTGTTAATTTTTAAGATTTTGACACATTCAGCTCAAATGTACACAATTGCTGATTATGGCTGTCAAATCTAAACCAAACGTTGTGCACTCAAATCTTTTGCTGTATTTAGTTTATTTTGGCATCCGGATGATGATTCTAGCATGAAATTGCTTGGGCACCTGTTAATTTTTAAGATTTTGACACATTCAGCTCAAATGTACAATCATGCGCTACAAACGCATTTAAAGCAATAAAAAGGTGATTATGGCTGTCAAACCTAAACCAAACGTTGTGCACTCAAATCTTTTGCTGTATTTAGTTTATTTTGGCATCCGGATGATGATTCTAGCATGAAATTGCTTGGGCACCTGTTAATTTTTAAGATTTTCGACACATTCAGCTCAAATGTACAATCATGCGCTAAAAACGCATTTAAAGCAATAAAAAGGTGATTATGGCTGTCAAACCTAAACCAAACGTTGTGCACTCAAATCTTTTGCTGTATTTAGTTTATTTTGGCATCCGGATGATGATTCTAGCATGAAATTGCTTGGGCACCTGTTAATTTTTAAGATTTTGACACATTCAGCTCAAATGTACACAATTGCTGATTATGGCTGTCAAATCTAAACCAAACGTTGTGCACTCAAATCTTTTGCTGTATTTAGTTTATTTTGGCATCCGGATGATGATTCTAGCATGAAATTGCTTGGGCACCTGTTAATTTTTAAGATTTTGACACATTCAGCTCAAATGTACAATCATGCGCTACAAACGCATTTAAAGCAATAAAAAGGTGATTATGGCTGTCAAACCAAAACCAAACGTTGTGCACTCAAATCTTTTGCTGTATTTAGTTTATTTTGGCATCCGGATGATGATTCTAGCATGAAATTGCTTGGGCACCTGTTAATTTTTAAGATTTTGACACATTCAGCTCAAATGTACACAATTGCTGATTATGGCTGTCAAATCTAAACCAAACGTTGTGCACTCAAATCTTTTGCTGTATTTAGTTTATTTTGGCATCCGGATGATGATTCTAGCATGAAATTGCTTGGGCACCTGTTAATTTTTAAGATTTTGACACATTCAGCTCAAATGTACAATCATGCGCTAAAAACGCATTTAAAGCAATAAAAAGGTGATTATGGCTGTCAAACCTAAACCAAACGTTGTGCACTCAAATCTTTTGCTGTATTTAGTTTATTTTGGCATCCGGATGATGATTCTAGCATGAAATTGCTTGGGCACCTGTTAATTTTTAAGATTTTGACACATTCAGCTCAAATGTACACAATTGCTGATTATGGCTGTCAAATCTAAACCAAACGTTGTGCACTCAAATCTTTTGCTGTATTTAGTTTATTTTGGCATCCGGATGATGATTCTAGCATGAAATTGCTTGGGCACCTGTTAATTTTTAAGATTTTGACACATTCAGCTCAAATGTACAATCATGCGCTAAAAACGCATTTAAAGCAATAAAAAGGTGATTATGGCTGTCAAACCTAAACCAAACGTTGTGCACTCAAATCTTTTGCTGTATTTAGTTTATTTTGGCATCCGGATGATGATTCTAGCATGAAATTGCTTGGGCACCTGTTAATTTTTAAGATTTTGACACATTCAGCTCAAATGTACACAATTGCTGATTATGGCTGTCAAATCTAAACCAAACGTTGTGCACTCAAATCTTTTGCTGTATTTAGTTTATTTTGGCATCCGGATGATGATTCTAGCATGAAATTGCTTGGGCACCTGTTAATTTTTAAGATTTTGACACATTCAGCTCAAATGTACAATCATGCGCTACAAACGCATTTAAAGCAATAAAAAGGTGATTATGGCTGTCAAACCAAAACCAAACGTTGTGCACTCAAATCTTTTGCTGTATTTAGTTTATTTTGGCATCCGGATGATGATTCTAGCATGAAATTGCTTGGGCACCTGTTAATTTTTAAGATTTTGACACATTCAGCTCAAATGTACACAATTGCTGATTATGGGTGTCAAATCTAAACCAAACGTTGTGCACTCAAATCTTTTGCTGTATTTAGTTTATTTTGGCATCCGGATGATGATTCTAGCATGAAATTGCTTGGGCACCTGTTAATTTTTAAGATTTTGACACATTCAGCTCAAATGTACAATCATGCGCTACAAACGCATTTAAAGCAATAAAAAGGTGATTATGGCTGTCAAACCTAAACCAAACGTTGTGCACTCAAATCTTTTGCTGTATTTAGTTTATTTTGGCATCCGGATGATGATTCTAGCATGAAATTGCTTGGGCACCTGTTAATTTTTAAGATTTTGACACATTCAGCTCAAATGTACAATCATGCGCTAAAAACGCATTTAAAGCAATAAAAAGGTGATTATGGCTGTCAAACCTAAACCAAACGTTGTGCACTCAAATCTTTTGCTGTATTTAGTTTATTTTGGCATCCGGATGATGATTCTAGCATGAAATTGCTTGGGCACCTGTTAATTTTTAAGATTTTGACACATTCAGCTCAAATGTACACAATTGCTGATTATGGCTGTCAAATCTAAACCAAACGTTGTGCACTCAAATCTTTTGCTGTATTTAGTTTATTTTGGCATCCGGATGATGATTCTAGCATGAAATTGCTTGGGCACCTGTTAATTTTTAAGATTTTGACACATTCAGCTCAAATGTACAATCATGCGCTAAAAACGCATTTAAAGCAATAAAAAGGTGATTATGGCTGTCAAACCTAAACCAAACGTTGTGCACTCAAATCTTTTGCTGTATTTAGTTTATTTTGGCATCCGGATGATGATTCTAGCATGAAATTGCTTGGGCACCTGTTAATTTTTAAGATTTTGACACATTCAGCTCAAATGTACACAATTGCTGATTATGGCTGTCAAATCTAAACCAAACGTTGTGCACTCAAATCTTTTGCTGTATTTAGTTTATTTTGGCATCCGGATGATGATTCTAGCATGAAATTGCTTGGGCACCTGTTAATTTTTAAGATTTTCACACATTCAGCTCAAATGTACAATCATGCGCTAAAAACGCATTTAAAGCAATAAAAAGGTGATTATGGCTGTCAAACCTAAACCAAACGTTGTGCACTCAAATCTTTTGCTGTATTTAGTTTATTTTGGCATCCGGATGATGATTCTAGCATGAAATTGCTTGGGCACCTGTTAATTTTTAAGATTTTGACACATTCAGCTCAAATGTACACAATTGCTGATTATGGCTGTCAAATCTAAACCAAACGTTGTGCACTCAAATCTTTTGCTGTATTTAGTTTATTTTGGCATCCGGATGATGATTCTAGCATGAAATTGCTTGGGCACCTGTTAATTTTTAAGATTTTGACACATTCAGCTCAAATGTACAATCATGCGCTAAAAACGCATTTAAAGCAATAAAAAGGTGATTATGGCTGTCAAACCTAAACCAAACGTTGTGCACTCAAATCTTTTGCTGTATTTAGTTTATTTTGGCATCCGGATGATGATTCTAGCATGAAATTGCTTGGGCACCTGTTAATTTTTAAGATTTTGACACATTCAGCTCAAATGTACACAATTGCTGATTATGGCTGTCAAATCTAAACCAAACGTTGTGCACTCAAATCTTTTGCTGTATTTAGTTTATTTTGGCATCCGGATGATGATTCTAGCATGAAATTGCTTGGGCACCTGTTAATTTTTAAGATTTTGACACATTCAGCTCAAATGTACAATCATGCGCTAAAAACGCATTTAAAGCAATAAAAAGGTGATTATGGCTGTCAAACCTAAACCAAACGTTGTGCACTCAAATCTTTTGCTGTATTTAGTTTATTTTGGCATCCGGATGATGATTCTAGCATGAAATTGCTTGGGCACCTGTTAATTTTTAAGATTTTGACACATTCAGCTCAAATGTACACAATTGCTGATTATGGCTGTCAAATCTAAACCAAACGTTGTGCACTCAAATCTTTTGCTGTATTTAGTTTATTTTGGCATCCGGATGATGATTCTAGCATGAAATTGCTTGGGCACCTGTTAATTTTTAAGATTTTGACACATTCAGCTCAAATGTACAATCATGCGCTACAAACGCATTTAAAGCAATAAAAAGGTGATTATGGCTGTCAAACCAAAACCAAACGTTGTGCACTCAAATCTTTTGCTGTATTTAGTTTATTTTGGCATCCGGATGATGATTCTAGCATGAAATTGCTTGGGCACCTGTTAATTTTTAAGATTTTGACACATTCAGCTCAAATGTACACAATTGCTGATTATGGGTGTCAAATCTAAACCAAACGTTGTGCACTCAAATCTTTTGCTGTATTTAGTTTATTTTGGCATCCGGATGATGATTCTAGCATGAAATTGCTTGGGCACCTGTTAATTTTTAAGATTTTGACACATTCAGCTCAAATGTACAATCATGCGCTACAAACGCATTTAAAGCAATAAAAAGGTGATTATGGCTGTCAAACCTAAACCAAACGTTGTGCACTCAAATCTTTTGCTGTATTTAGTTTATTTTGGCATCCGGATGATGATTCTAGCATGAAATTGCTTGGGCACCTGTTAATTTTTAAGATTTTGACACATTCAGCTCAAATGTACAATCATGCGCTAAAAACGCATTTAAAGCAATAAAAAGGTGATTATGGCTGTCAAACCTAAACCAAACGTTGTGCACTCAAATCTTTTGCTGTATTTAGTTTATTTTGGCATCCGGATGATGATTCTAGCATGAAATTGCTTGGGCACCTGTTAATTTTTAAGATTTTGACACATTCAGCTCAAATGTACACAATTGCTGATTATGGCTGTCAAATCTAAACCAAACGTTGTGCACTCAAATCTTTTGCTGTATTTAGTTTATTTTGGCATCCGGATGATGATTCTAGCATGAAATTGCTTGGGCACCTGTTAATTTTTAAGATTTTGACACATTCAGCTCAAATGTACAATCATGCGCTAAAAACGCATTTAAAGCAATAAAAAGGTGATTATGGCTGTCAAACCTAAACCAAACGTTGTGCACTCAAATCTTTTGCTGTATTTAGTTTATTTTGGCATCCGGATGATGATTCTAGCATGAAATTGCTTGGGCACCTGTTAATTTTTAAGATTTTGACACATTCAGCTCAAATGTACACAATTGCTGATTATGGCTGTCAAATCTAAACCAAACGTTGTGCACTCAAATCTTTTGCTGTATTTAGTTTATTTTGGCATCCGGATGATGATTCTAGCATGAAATTGCTTGGGCACCTGTTAATTTTTAAGATTTTCACACATTCAGCTCAAATGTACAATCATGCGCTAAAAACGCATTTAAAGCAATAAAAAGGTGATTATGGCTGTCAAACCTAAACCAAACGTTGTGCACTCAAATCTTTTGCTGTATTTAGTTTATTTTGGCATCCGGATGATGATTCTAGCATGAAATTGCTTGGGCACCTGTTAATTTTTAAGATTTTGACACATTCAGCTCAAATGTACACAATTGCTGATTATGGCTGTCAAATCTAAACCAAACGTTGTGCACTCAAATCTTTTGCTGTATTTAGTTTATTTTGGCATCCGGATGATGATTCTAGCATGAAATTGCTTGGGCACCTGTTAATTTTTAAGATTTTGACACATTCAGCTCAAATGTACAATCATGCGCTACAAACGCATTTAAAGCAATAAAAAGGTGATTATGGCTGTCAAACCAAAACCAAACGTTGTGCACTCAAATCTTTTGCTGTATTTAGTTTATTTTGGCATCCGGATGATGATTCTAGCATGAAATTGCTTGGGCACCTGTTAATTTTTAAGATTTTGACACATTCAGCTCAAATGTACACAATTGCTGATTATGGCTGTCAAATCTAAACCAAACGTTGTGCACTCAAATCTTTTGCTGTATTTAGTTTATTTTGGCATCCGGATGATGATTCTAGCATGAAATTGCTTGGGCACCTGTTAATTTTTAAGATTTTGACACATTCAGCTCAAATGTACAATCATGCGCTAAAAACGCATTTAAAGCAATAAAAAGGTGATTATGGCTGTCAAACCTAAACCAAACGTTGTGCACTCAAATCTTTTGCTGTATTTAGTTTATTTTGGCATCCGGATGATGATTCTAGCATGAAATTGCTTGGGCACCTGTTAATTTTTAAGATTTTGACACATTCAGCTCAAATGTACACAATTGCTGATTATGGCTGTCAAATCTAAACCAAACGTTGTGCACTCAAATCTTTTGCTGTATTTAGTTTATTTTGGCATCCGGATGATGATTCTAGCATGAAATTGCTTGGGCACCTGTTAATTTTTAAGATTTTGACACATTCAGCTCAAATGTACAATCATGCGCTAAAAACGCATTTAAAGCAATAAAAAGGTGATTATGGCTGTCAAACCTAAACCAAACGTTGTGCACTCAAATCTTTTGCTGTATTTAGTTTATTTTGGCATCCGGATGATGATTCTAGCATGAAATTGCTTGGGCACCTGTTAATTTTTAAGATTTTGACACATTCAGCTCAAATGTACACAATTGCTGATTATGGCTGACAAATCTAAACCAAACGTTGTGCACTCAAATCTTTTGCTGTATTTAGTTTATTTTGGCATCCGGATGATGATTCTAGCATGAAATTGCTTGGGCACCTGTTAATTTTTAAGATTTTGACACATTCAGCTCAAATGTACAATCATGCGCTAAAAACGCATTTAAAGCAATAAAAAGGTGATTATGGCTGTCAAACCTAAACCAAACGTTGTGCACTCAAATCTTTTGCTGTATTTAGTTTATTTTGGCATCCGGATGATGATTCTAGCATGAAATTGCTTGGGCACCTGTTAATTTTTAAGATTTTGACACATTCAGCTCAAATGTACACAATTGCTGATTATGGCTGTCAAATCTAAACCAAACGTTGTGCACTCAAATCTTTTGCTGTATTTAGTTTATTTTGGCATCCGGATGATGATTCTAGCATGAAATTGCTTGGGCACCTGTTAATTTTTAAGATTTTGACACATTCAGCTCAAATGTACAATCATGCGCTACAAACGCATTTAAAGCAATAAAAAGGTGATTATGGCTGTCAAACCAAAACCAAACGTTGTGCACTCAAATCTTTTGCTGTATTTAGTTTATTTTGGCATCCGGATGATGATTCTAGCATGAAATTGCTTGGGCACCTGTTAATTTTTAAGATTTTGACACATTCAGCTCAAATGTACACAATTGCTGATTATGGCTGTCAAATCTAAACCAAACGTTGTGCACTCAAATCTTTTGCTGTATTTAGTTTATTTTGGCATCCGGATGATGATTCTAGCATGAAATTGCTTGGGCACCTGTTAATTTTTAAGATTTTGACACATTCAGCTCAAATGTACAATCATGCGCTACAAACGCATTTAAAGCAATAAAAAGGTGATTATGGCTGTCAAACCAAAACCAAACGTTGTGCACTCAAATCTTTTGCTGTATTTAGTTTATTTTGGCATCCGGATGATGATTCTAGCATGAAATTGCTTGGGCACCTGTTAATTTTTAAGATTTTCACACATTCAGCTCAAATGTACAATCATGCGCTAAAAACGCATTTAAAGCAATAAAAAGGTGATTATGGCTGTCAAACCTAAACCAAACGTTGTGCACTCAAATCTTTTGCTGTATTTAGTTTATTTTGGCATCCGGATGATGATTCTAGCATGAAATTGCTTGGGCACCTGTTAATTTTTAAGATTTTGACACATTCAGCTCAAATGTACACAATTGCTGATTATGGCTGTCAAATCTAAACCAAACGTTGTGCACTCAAATCTTTTGCTGTATTTAGTTTATTTTGGCATCCGGATGATGATTCTAGCATGAAATTGCTTGGGCACCTGTTAATTTTTAAGATTTTGACACATTCAGCTCAAATGTACAATCATGCGCTACAAACGCATTTAAAGCAATAAAAAGGTGATTATGGCTGTCAAACCAAAACCAAACGTTGTGCACTCAAATCTTTTGCTGTATTTAGTTTATTTTGGCATCCGGATGATGATTCTAGCATGAAATTGCTTGGGCACCTGTTAATTTTTAAGATTTTGACACATTCAGCTCAAATGTACACAATTGCTGATTATGGCTGTCAAATCTAAACCAAACGTTGTGCACTCAAATCTTTTGCTGTATTTAGTTTATTTTGGCATCCGGATGATGATTCTAGCATGAAATTGCTTGGGCACCTGTTAATTTTTAAGATTTTGACACATTCAGCTCAAATGTACAATCATGCGCTAAAAACGCATTTAAAGCAATAAAAAGGTGATTATGGCTGTCAAACCTAAACCAAACGTTGTGCACTCAAATCTTTTGCTGTATTTAGTTTATTTTGGCATCCGGATGATGATTCTAGCATGAAATTGCTTGGGCACCTGTTAATTTTTAAGATTTTGACACATTCAGCTCAAATGTACACAATTGCTGATTATGGCTGTCAAATCTAAACCAAACGTTGTGCACTCAAATCTTTTGCTGTATTTAGTTTATTTTGGCATCCGGATGATGATTCTAGCATGAAATTGCTTGGGCACCTGTTAATTTTTAAGATTTTGACACATTCAGCTCAAATGTACAATCATGCGCTAAAAACGCATTTAAAGCAATAAAAAGGTGATTATGGCTGTCAAACCTAAACCAAACGTTGTGCACTCAAATCTTTTGCTGTATTTAGTTTATTTTGGCATCCGGATGATGATTCTAGCATGAAATTGCTTGGGCACCTGTTAATTTTTAAGATTTTGACACATTCAGCTCAAATGTACACAATTGCTGATTATGGCTGACAAATCTAAACCAAACGTTGTGCACTCAAATCTTTTGCTGTATTTAGTTTATTTTGGCATCCGGATGATGATTCTAGCATGAAATTGCTTGGGCACCTGTTAATTTTTAAGATTTTGACACATTCAGCTCAAATGTACAATCATGCGCTAAAAACGCATTTAAAGCAATAAAAAGGTGATTATGGCTGTCAAACCTAAACCAAACGTTGTGCACTCAAATCTTTTGCTGTATTTAGTTTATTTTGGCATCCGGATGATGATTCTAGCATGAAATTGCTTGGGCACCTGTTAATTTTTAAGATTTTGACACATTCAGCTCAAATGTACACAATTGCTGATTATGGCTGTCAAATCTAAACCAAACGTTGTGCACTCAAATCTTTTGCTGTATTTAGTTTATTTTGGCATCCGGATGATGATTCTAGCATGAAATTGCTTGGGCACCTGTTAATTTTTAAGATTTTGACACATTCAGCTCAAATGTACAATCATGCGCTACAAACGCATTTAAAGCAATAAAAAGGTGATTATGGCTGTCAAACCAAAACCAAACGTTGTGCACTCAAATCTTTTGCTGTATTTAGTTTATTTTGGCATCCGGATGATGATTCTAGCATGAAATTGCTTGGGCACCTGTTAATTTTTAAGATTTTGACACATTCAGCTCAAATGTACACAATTGCTGATTATGGCTGTCAAATCTAAACCAAACGTTGTGCACTCAAATCTTTTGCTGTATTTAGTTTATTTTGGCATCCGGATGATGATTCTAGCATGAAATTGCTTGGGCACCTGTTAATTTTTAAGATTTTGACACATTCAGCTCAAATGTACAATCATGCGCTAAAAACGCATTTAAAGCAATAAAAAGGTGATTATGGCTGTCAAACCTAAACCAAACGTTGTGCACTCAAATCTTTTGCTGTATTTAGTTTATTTTGGCATCCGGATGATGATTCTAGCATGAAATTGCTTGGGCACCTGTTAATTTTTAAGATTTTGACACATTCAGCTCAAATGTACACAATTGCTGATTATGGCTGTCAAATCTAAACCAAACGTTGTGCACTCAAATCTTTTGCTGTATTTAGTTTATTTTGGCATCCGGATGATGATTCTAGCATGAAATTGCTTGGGCACCTGTTAATTTTTAAGATTTTGACACATTCAGCTCAAATGTACAATCATGCGCTACAAACGCATTTAAACCAATAAAAAGGTGATTATGGCTGTCAAACCAAAACCAAACGTTGTGCACTCAAATCTTTTGCTGTATTTAGTTTATTTTGGCATCCGGATGATGATTCTAGCATGAAATTGCTTGGGCACCTGTTAATTTTTAAGATTTTGACACATTCAGCTCAAATGTACACAATTGCTGATTATGGGTGTCAAATCTAAACCAAACGTTGTGCACTCAAATCTTTTGCTGTATTTAGTTTATTTTGGCATCCGGATGATGATTCTAGCATGAAATTGCTTGGGCACCTGTTAATTTTTAAGATTTTGACACATTCAGCTCAAATGTACAATCATGCGCTACAAACGCATTTAAAGCAATAAAAAGGTGATTATGGCTGTCAAACCAAAACCAAACGTTGTGCACTCAAATCTTTTGCTGTATTTAGTTTATTTTGGCATCCGGATGATGATTCTAGCATGAAATTGCTTGGGCACCTGTTAATTTTTAAGATTTTGACACATTCAGCTCAAATGTACACAATTGCTGATTATGGCTGTCAAATCTAAACCAAACGTTGTGCACTCAAATCTTTTGCTGTATTTAGTTTATTTTGGCATCCGGATGATGATTCTAGCATGAAATTGCTTGGGCACCTGTTAATTTTTAAGATTTTGACACATTCAGCTCAAATGTACAATCATGCGCTAAAAACGCATTTAAAGCAATAAAAAGGTGATTATGGCTGTCAAACCTAAACCAAACGTTGTGCACTCAAATCTTTTGCTGTATTTAGTTTATTTTGGCATCCGGATGATGATTCTAGCATGAAATTGCTTGGGCACCTGTTAATTTTTAAGATTTTGACACATTCAGCTCAAATGTACACAATTGCTGATTATGGCTGTCAAATCTAAACCAAACGTTGTGCACTCAAATCTTTTGCTGTATTTAGTTTATTTTGGCATCCGGATGATGATTCTAACATGAAATTGCTTGGGCACCTGTTAATTTTTAAGATTTTGACACATTCAGCTCAAATGTACAATCATGCGCTACAAACGCATTTAAAGCAATAAAAAGGTGATTATGGCTGTCAAACCAAAACCAAACGTTGTGCACTCAAATCTTTTGCTGTATTTAGTTTATTTTGGCATCCGGATGATGATTCTAGCATGAAATTGCTTGGGCACCTGTTAATTTTTAAGATTTTGACACATTCAGCTCAAATGTACACAATTGCTGATTATGGCTGTCAAATCTAAACCAAACGTTGTGCACTCAAATCTTTTGCTGTATTTAGTTTATTTTGGCATCCGGATGATGATTCTAGCATGAAATTGCTTGGGCACCTGTTAATTTTTAAGATTTTGACACATTCAGCTCAAATGTACAATCATGCGCTAAAAACGCATTTAAAGCAATAAAAAGGTGATTATGGCTGTCAAACCTAAACCAAACGTTGTGCACTCAAATCTTTTGCTGTATTTAGTTTATTTTGGCATCCGGATGATGATTCTAGCATGAAATTGCTTGGGCACCTGTTAATTTTTAAGATTTTGACACATTCAGCTCAAATGTACACAATTGCTGATTATGGCTGTCAAATCTAAACCAAACGTTGTGCACTCAAATCTTTTGCTGTATTTAGTTTATTTTGGCATCCGGATGATGATTCTAGCATGAAATTGCTTGGGCACCTGTTAATTTTTAAGATTTTGACACATTCAGCTCAAATGTACAATCATGCGCTAAAAACGCATTTAAAGCAATAAAAAGGTGATTATGGCTGTCAAACCTAAACCAAACGTTGTGCACTCAAATCTTTTGCTGTATTTAGTTTATTTTGGCATCCGGATGATGATTCTAGCATGAAATTGCTTGGGCACCTGTTAATTTTTAAGATTTTGACACATTCAGCTCAAATGTACACAATTGCTGATTATGGCTGTCAAATCTAAACCAAACGTTGTGCACTCAAATCTTTTGCTGTATTTAGTTTATTTTGGCATCCGGATGATGATTCTAGCATGAAATTGCTTGGGCACCTGTTAATTTTTAAGATTTTGACACATTCAGCTCAAATGTACAATCATGCGCTAAAAACGCATTTAAAGCAATAAAAAGGTGATTATGGCTGTCAAACCTAAACCAAACGTTGTGCACTCAAATCTTTTGCTGTATTTAGTTTATTTTGGCATCCGGATGATGATTCTAGCATGAAATTGCTTGGGCACCTGTTAATTTTTAAGATTTTGACACATTCAGCTCAAATGTACACAATTGCTGATTATGGCTGTCAAATCTAAACCAAACGTTGTGCACTCAAATCTTTTGCTGTATTTAGTTTATTTTGGCATCCGGATGATGATTCTAGCATGAAATTGCTTGGGCACCTGTTAATTTTTAAGATTTTGACACATTCAGCTCAAATGTACAATCATGCGCTACAAACGCATTTAAAGCAATAAAAAGGTGATTATGGCTGTCAAACCAAAACCAAACGTTGTGCACTCAAATCTTTTGCTGTATTTAGTTTATTTTGGCATCCGGATGATGATTCTAGCATGAAATTGCTTGGGCACCTGTTAATTTTTAAGATTTTGACACATTCAGCTCAAATGTACACAATTGCTGATTATGGCTGTCAAATCTAAACCAAACGTTGTGCACTCAAATCTTTTGCTGTATTTAGTTTATTTTGGCATCCGGATGATGATTCTAGCATGAAATTGCTTGGGCACCTGTTAATTTTTAAGATTTTGACACATTCAGCTCAAATGTACAATCATGCGCTAAAAACGCATTTAAAGCAATAAAAAGGTGATTATGGCTGTCAAACCTAAACCAAACGTTGTGCACTCAAATCTTTTGCTGTATTTAGTTTATTTTGGCATCCGGATGATGATTCTAGCATGAAATTGCTTGGGCACCTGTTAATTTTTAAGATTTTGACACATTCAGCTCAAATGTACACAATTGCTGATTATGGCTGACAAATCTAAACCAAACGTTGTGCACTCAAATCTTTTGCTGTATTTAGTTTATTTTGGCATCCGGATGATGATTCTAGCATGAAATTGCTTGGGCACCTGTTAATTTTTAAGATTTTGACACATTCAGCTCAAATGTACAATCATGCGCTAAAAACGCATTTAAAGCAATAAAAAGGTGATTATGGCTGTCAAACCTAAACCAAACGTTGTGCACTCAAATCTTTTGCTGTATTTAGTTTATTTTGGCATCCGGATGATGATTCTAGCATGAAATTGCTTGGGCACCTGTTAATTTTTAAGATTTTGACACATTCAGCTCAAATGTACACAATTGCTGATTATGGCTGTCAAATCTAAACCAAACGTTGTGCACTCAAATCTCTTGCTGTATTTAGTTTATTTTGGCATCCGGATGATGATTCTAGCATGAAATTGCTTGGGCACCTGTTAATTTTTAAGATTTTGACACATTCAGCTCAAATGTACAATCATGCGCTACAAACCCTTTTAAAGCAATAAAAAGGTGATTATGGCTGTCAAACCAAAACCAAACGTTGTGCACTCAAATCTTTTGCTGTATTTAGTTTATTTTGGCATCCGGATGATGATTCTAGCATGAAATTGCTTGGGCACCTGTTAATTTTTAAGATTTTGACACATTCAGCTCAAATGTACACAATTGCTGATTATGGCTGTCAAATCTAAACCAAACGTTGTGCACTCAAATCTTTTGCTGTATTTAGTTTATTTTGGCATCCGGATGATGATTCTAGCATGAAATTGCTTGGGCACCTGTTAATTTTTAAGATTTTGACACATTCAGCTCAAATGTACACAATTGCTGATTATGGCTGTCAAATCTAAACCAAACGTTGTGCACTCAAATCTTTTGCTGTATTTAGTTTATTTTGGCATCCGGATGATGATTCTAGCATGAAATTGCTTGGGCACCTGTTAATTTTTAAGATTTTGACACATTCAGCTCAAATGTACAATCATGCGCTACAAACGCATTTAAAGCAATAAAAAGGTGATTATGGCTGTCAAACCAAAACCAAACGTTGTGCACTCAAATCTTTTGCTGTATTTAGTTTATTTTGGCATCCGGATGATGATTCTAGCATGAAATTGCTTGGGCACCTGTTAATTTTTAAGATTTTGACACATTCAGCTCAAATGTACACAATTGCTGATTATGGCTGTCAAATCTAAACCAAACGTTGTGCACTCAAATCTTTTGCTGTATTTAGTTTATTTTGGCATCCGGATGATGATTCTAGCATGAAATTGCTTGGGCACCTGTTAATTTTTAAGATTTTGACACATTCAGCTCAAATGTACAATCATGCGCTAAAAACGCATTTAAAGCAATAAAAAGGTGATTATGGCTGTCAAACCTAAACCAAACGTTGTGCACTCAAATCTTTTGCTGTATTTAGTTTATTTTGGCATCCGGATGATGATTCTAGCATGAAATTGCTTGGGCACCTGTTAATTTTTAAGATTTTGACACATTCAGCTCAAATGTACACAATTGCTGATTATGGCTGTCAAATCTAAACCAAACGTTGTGCACTCAAATCTTTTGCTGTATTTAGTTTATTTTGGCATCCGGATGATGATTCTAGCATGAAATTGCTTGGGCACCTGTTAATTTTTAAGATTTTGACACATTCAGCTCAAATGTACAATCATGCGCTAAAAACGCATTTAAAGCAATAAAAAGGTGATTATGGCTGTCAAACCTAAACCAAACGTTGTGCACTCAAATCTTTTGCTGTATTTAGTTTATTTTGGCATCCGGATGATGATTCTAGCATGAAATTGCTTGGGCACCTGTTAATTTTTAAGATTTTGACACATTCAGCTCAAATGTACACAATTGCTGATTATGGCTGTCAAATCTAAACCAAACGTTGTGCACTCAAATCTTTTGCTGTATTTAGTTTATTTTGGCATCCGGATGATGATTCTAGCATGAAATTGCTTGGGCACCTGTTAATTTTTAAGATTTTGACACATTCAGCTCAAATGTACAATCATGCGCTACAAACGCATTTAAAGCAATAAAAAGGTGATTATGGCTGTCAAACCAAAACCAAACGTTGTGCACTCAAATCTTTTGCTGTATTTAGTTTATTTTGGCATCCGGATGATGATTCTAGCATGAAATTGCTTGGGCACCTGTTAATTTTTAAGATTTTGACACATTCAGCTCAAATGTACACAATTGCTGATTATGGCTGTCAAATCTAAACCAAACGTTGTGCACTCAAATCTTTTGCTGTATTTAGTTTATTTTGGCATCCGGATGATGATTCTAGCATGAAATTGCTTGGGCACCTGTTAATTTTTAAGATTTTGACACATTCAGCTCAAATGTACAATCATGCGCTAAAAACGCATTTAAAGCAATAAAAAGGTGATTATGGCTGTCAAACCTAAACCAAACGTTGTGCACTCAAATCTTTTGCTGTATTTAGTTTATTTTGGCATCCGGATGATGATTCTAGCATGAAATTGCTTGGGCACCTGTTAATTTTTAAGATTTTGACACATTCAGCTCAAATGTACACAATTGCTGATTATGGCTGTCAAATCTAAACCAAACGTTGTGCACTCAAATCTTTTGCTGTATTTAGTTTATTTTGGCATCCGGATGATGATTCTAGCATGAAATTGCTTGGGCACCTGTTAATTTTTAAGATTTTTGACACATTCAGCTCAAATGTACAATCATGCGCTAAAAACGCATTTAAAGCAATAAAAAGGTGATTATGGCTGTCAAACCTAAACCAAACGTTGTGCACTCAAGTCTTTTGCTGTATTTAGTTTATTTTGGCATCCGGATGATGATTCTAGCATGAAATTGCTTGGGCACCTGTTAATTTTTAAGATTTTGACACATTCAGCTCAAATGTACACATTTGCTGATTATGGCTGTCAAATCTAAACCAAACGTTGTGCACTCAAATCTTTTGCTGTATTTAGTTTATTTTGGCATCCGGATGATGATTCTAGCATGAAATTGCTTGGGCACCTGTTAATTTTTAAGATTTTGACACATTCAGCTCAAATGTACAATCATGCGCTAAAAACGCATTTAAAGCAATAAAAAGGTGATTATGGCTGTCAAACCTAAACCAAACGTTGTGCACTCAAATCTTTTGCTGTATTTAGTTTATTTTGGCATCCGGATGATGATTCTAGCATGAAATTGCTTGGGCACCTGTTAATTTTTAAGATTTTGACACATTCAGCTCAAATGTACACAATTGCTGATTATGGCTGTCAAATCTAAACCAAACGTTGTGCACTCAAATCTTTTGCTGTATTTAGTTTATTTTGGCATCCGGATGATGATTCTAGCATGAAATTGCTTGGGCACCTGTTAATTTGTAAGATTTTGACACATTCAGCTCAAATGTACAATCATGCGCTAAAAACGCATTTAAAGCAATAAAAAGGTGATTATGGCTGTCAAACCTAAACCAAACGTTGTGCACTCAAATCTTTTGCTGTATTTAGTTTATTTTGGCATCCGGATGATGATTCTAGCATGAAATTGCTTGGGCACCTGTTAATTTTTAAGATTTTGACACATTCAGCTCAAATGTACACAATTGCTGATTATGGCTGTCAAATCTAAACCAAACGTTGTGCACTCAAATCTTTTGCTGTATTTAGTTTATTTTGGCATCCGGATGATGATTCTAGCATGAAATTGCTTGGGCACCTGTTAATTTTTAAGATTTTGACACATTCAGCTCAAATGTACAATCATGCGCTACAAACGCATTTAAAGCAATAAAAAGGTGATTATGGCTGTCAAACCAAAACCAAACGTTGTGCACTCAAATCTTTTGCTGTATTTAGTTTATTTTGGCATCCGGATGATGATTCTAGCATGAAATTGCTTGGGCACCTGTTAATTTTTAAGATTTTGACACATTCAGCTCAAATGTACACAATTGCTGATTATGGCTGTCAAATCTAAACCAAACGTTGTGCACTCAAATCTTTTGCTGTATTTAGTTTATTTTGGCATCCGGATGATGATTCTAGCATGAAATTGCTTGGGCACCTGTTAATTTTTAAGATTTTGACACATTCAGCTCAAATGTACAATCATGCGCTAAAAACGCATTTAAAGCAATAAAAAGGTGATTATGGCTGTCAAACCTAAACCAAACGTTGTGCACTCAAATCTTTTGCTGTATTTAGTTTATTTTGGCATCCGGATGATGATTCTAGCATGAAATTGCTTGGGCACCTGTTAATTTTTAAGATTTTGACACATTCAGCTCAAATGTACACAATTGCTGATTATGGCTGACAAATCTAAACCAAACGTTGTGCACTCAAATCTTTTGCTGTATTTAGTTTATTTTGGCATCCGGATGATGATTCTAGCATGAAATTGCTTGGGCACCTGTTAATTTTTAAGATTTTGACACATTCAGCTCAAATGTACAATCATGCGCTAAAAACGCATTTAAAGCAATAAAAAGGTGATTATGGCTGTCAAACCTAAACCAAACGTTGTGCACTCAAATCTTTTGCTGTATTTAGTTTATTTTGGCATCCGGATGATGATTCTAGCATGAAATTGCTTGGGCACCTGTTAATTTTTAAGATTTTGACACATTCAGCTCAAATGTACACAATTGCTGATTATGGCTGTCAAATCTAAACCAAACGTTGTGCACTCAAATCTCTTGCTGTATTTAGTTTATTTTGGCATCCGGATGATGATTCTAGCATGAAATTGCTTGGGCACCTGTTAATTTTTAAGATTTTGACACATTCAGCTCAAATGTACAATCATGCGCTACAAACCCTTTTAAAGCAATAAAAAGGTGATTATGGCTGTCAAACCTAAACCAAACGTTGTGCACTCAAATCTTTTGCTGTATTTAGTTTATTTTGGCATCCGGATGATGATTCTAGCATGAAATTGCTTGGGCACCTGTTAATTTTTAAGATTTTGACACATTCAGCTCAAATGTACACAATTGCTGATTATGGCTGTCAAATCTAAACCAAACGTTGTGCACTCAAATCTTTTGCTGTATTTAGTTTATTTTGGCATCCGGATGATGATTCTAGCATGAAATTGCTTGGGCACCTGTTAATTTTTAAGATTTTGACACATTCAGCTCAAATGTACAATCATGCGCTAAAAACGCATTTAAAGCAATAAAAAGGTGATTATGGCTGTCAAACCTAAACCAAACGTTGTGCACTCAAATCTTTTGCTGTATTTAGTTTATTTTGGCATCCGGATGATGATTCTAGCATGAAATTGCTTGGGCACCTGTTAATTTTTAAGATTTTGACACATTCAGCTCAAATGTACACAATTGCTGATTATGGCTGTCAAATCTAAACCAAACGTTGTGCACTCAAATCTTTTGCTGTATTTAGTTTATTTTGGCATCCGGATGATGATTCTAGCATGAAATTGCTTGGGCACCTGTTAATTTTTAAGATTTTGACACATTCAGCTCAAATGTACAATCATGCGCTACAAACGCATTTAAAGCAATAAAAAGGTGATTATGGCTGTCAAACCAAAACCAAACGTTGTGCACTCAAATCTTTTGCTGTATTTAGTTTATTTTGGCATCCGGATGATGATTCTAGCATGAAATTGCTTGGGCACCTGTTAATTTTTAAGATTTTGACACATTCAGCTCAAATGTACACAATTGCTGATTATGGCTGTCAAATCTAAACCAAACGTTGTGCACTCAAATCTTTTGCTGTATTTAGTTTATTTTGGCATCCGGATGATGATTCTAGCATGAAATTGCTTGGGCACCTGTTAATTTTTAAGATTTTGACACATTCAGCTCAAATGTACAATCATGCGCTAAAAACGCATTTAAAGCAATAAAAAGGTGATTATGGCTGTCAAACCTAAACCAAACGTTGTGCACTCAAATCTTTTGCTGTATTTAGTTTATTTTGGCATCCGGATGATGATTCTAGCATGAAATTGCTTGGGCACCTGTTAATTTTTAAGATTTTGACACATTCAGCTCAAATGTACACAATTGCTGATTATGGCTGTCAAATCTAAACCAAACGTTGTGCACTCAAATCTTTTGCTGTATTTAGTTTATTTTGGCATCCGGATGATGATTCTAGCATGAAATTGCTTGGGCACCTGTTAATTTTTAAGATTTTGACACATTCAGCTCAAATGTACAATCATGCGCTAAAAACGCATTTAAAGCAATAAAAAGGTGATTATGGCTGTCAAACCTAAACCAAACGTTGTGCACTCAAATCTTTTGCTGTATTTAGTTTATTTTGGCATCCGGATGATGATTCTAGCATGAAATTGCTTGGGCACCTGTTAATTTTTAAGATTTTGACACATTCAGCTCAAATGTACACAATTGCTGATTATGGCTGTCAAATCTAAACCAAACGTTGTGCACTCAAATCTTTTGCTGTATTTAGTTTATTTTGGCATCCGGATGATGATTCTAGCATGAAATTGCTTGGGCACCTGTTAATTTTTAAGATTTTGACACATTCAGCTCAAATGTACAATCATGCGCTACAAACGCATTTAAAGCAATAAAAAGGTGATTATGGCTGTCAAACCAAAACCAAACGTTGTGCACTCAAATCTTTTGCTGTATTTAGTTTATTTTGGCATCCGGATGATGATTCTAGCATGAAATTGCTTGGGCACCTGTTAATTTTTAAGATTTTGACACATTCAGCTCAAATGTACACAATTGCTGATTATGGCTGTCAAATCTAAACCAAACGTTGTGCACTCAAATCTTTTGCTGTATTTAGTTTATTTTGGCATCCGGATGATGATTCTAGCATGAAATTGCTTGGGCACCTGTTAATTTTTAAGATTTTGACACATTCAGCTCAAATGTACAATCATGCGCTAAAAACGCATTTAAAGCAATAAAAAGGTGATTATGGCTGTCAAACCTAAACCAAACGTTGTGCACTCAAATCTTTTGCTGTATTTAGTTTATTTTGGCATCCGGATGATGATTCTAGCATGAAATTGCTTGGGCACCTGTTAATTTTTAAGATTTTGACACATTCAGCTCAAATGTACACAATTGCTGATTATGGCTGTCAAATCTAAACCAAACGTTGTGCACTCAAATCTTTTGCTGTATTTAGTTTATTTTGGCATCCGGATGATGATTCTAGCATGAAATTGCTTGGGCACCTGTTAATTTTTAAGATTTTGACACATTCAGCTCAAATGTACAATCATGCGCTAAAAACGCATTTAAAGCAATAAAAAGGTGATTATGGCTGTCAAACCTAAACCAAACGTTGTGCACTCAAATCTTTTGCTGTATTTAGTTTATTTTGGCATCCGGATGATGATTCTAGCATGAAATTGCTTGGGCACCTGTTAATTTTTAAGATTTTGACACATTCAGCTCAAATGTACACAATTGCTGATTATGGCTGTCAAATCTAAACCAAACGTTGTGCACTCAAATCTTTTGCTGTATTTAGTTTATTTTGGCATCCGGATGATGATTCTAGCATGAAATTGCTTGGGCACCTGTTAATTTTTAAGATTTTGACACATTCAGCTCAAATGTACAATCATGCGCTACAAACGCATTTAAAGCAATAAAAAGGTGATTATGGCTGTCAAACCAAAACCAAACGTTGTGCACTCAAATCTTTTGCTGTATTTAGTTTATTTTGGCATCCGGATGATGATTCTAGCATGAAATTGCTTGGGCACCTGTTAATTTTTAAGATTTTGACACATTCAGCTCAAATGTACACAATTGCTGATTATGGCTGTCAAATCTAAACCAAACGTTGTGCACTCAAATCTTTTGCTGTATTTAGTTTATTTTGGCATCCGGATGATGATTCTAGCATGAAATTGCTTGGGCACCTGTTAATTTTTAAGATTTTGACACATTCAGCTCAAATGTACAATCATGCGCTAAAAACGCATTTAAAGCAATAAAAAGGTGATTATGGCTGTCAAACCTAAACCAAACGTTGTGCACTCAAATCTTTTGCTGTATTTAGTTTATTTTGGCATCCGGATGATGATTCTAGCATGAAATTGCTTGGGCACCTGTTAATTTTTAAGATTTTGACACATTCAGCTCAAATGTACACAATTGCTGATTATGGCTGTCAAATCTAAACCAAACGTTGTGCACTCAAATCTTTTGCTGTATTTAGTTTATTTTGGCATCCGGATGATGATTCTAGCATGAAATTGCTTGGGCACCTGTTAATTTTTACGATTTTTGACACATTCAGCTCAAATGTACAATCATGCGCTAAAAACGCATTTAAAGCAATAAAAAGGTGATTATGGCTGTCAAACCTAAACCAAACGTTGTGCACTCAAGTCTTTTGCTGTATTTAGTTTATTTTGGCATCCGGATGATGATTCTAGCATGAAATTGCTTGGGCACCTGTTAATTTTTAAGATTTTGACACATTCAGCTCAAATGTACACATTTGCTGATTATGGCTGTCAAATCTAAACCAAACGTTGTGCACTCAAATCTTTTGCTGTATTTAGTTTATTTTGGCATCCGGATGATGATTCTAGCATGAAATTGCTTGGGCACCTGTTAATTTTTAAGATTTTGACACATTCAGCTCAAATGTACAATCATGCGCTAAAAACGCATTTAAAGCAATAAAAAGGTGATTATGGCTGTCAAACCTAAACCAAACGTTGTGCACTCAAATCTTTTGCTGTATTTAGTTTATTTTGGCATCCGGATGATGATTCTAGCATGAAATTGCTTGGGCACCTGTTAATTTTTAAGATTTTGACACATTCAGCTCAAATGTACACAATTGCTGATTATGGCTGTCAAATCTAAACCAAACGTTGTGCACTCAAATCTTTTGCTGTATTTAGTTTATTTTGGCATCCGGATGATGATTCTAGCATGAAATTGCTTGGGCACCTGTTAATTTGTAAGATTTTGACACATTCAGCTCAAATGTACAATCATGCGCTAAAAACGCATTTAAAGCAATAAAAAGGTGATTATGGCTGTCAAACCTAAACCAAACGTTGTGCACTCAAATCTTTTGCTGTATTTAGTTTATTTTGGCATCCGGATGATGATTCTAGCATGAAATTGCTTGGGCACCTGTTAATTTTTAAGATTTTGACACATTCAGCTCAAATGTACACAATTGCTGATTATGGCTGTCAAATCTAAACCAAACGTTGTGCACTCAAATCTTTTGCTGTATTTAGTTTATTTTGGCATCCGGATGATGATTCTAGCATGAAATTGCTTGGGCACCTGTTAATTTTTAAGATTTTGACACATTCAGCTCAAATGTACAATCATGCGCTAAAAACGCATTTAAAGCAATAAAAAGGTGATTATGGCTGTCAAACCTAAACCAAACGTTGTGCACTCAAATCTTTTGCTGTATTTAGTTTATTTTGGCATCCGGATGATGATTCTAGCATGAAATTGCTTGGGCACCTGTTAATTTTTAAGATTTTGACACATTCAGCTCAAATGTACACAATTGCTGATTATGGCTGTCAAATCTAAACCAAACGTTGTGCACTCAAATCTTTTGCTGTATTTAGTTTATTTTGGCATCCGGATGATGATTCTAGCATGAAATTGCTTGGGCACCTGTTAATTTTTAAGATTTTGACACATTCAGCTCAAATGTACAATCATGCGCTAAAAACGCATTTAAAGCAATAAAAAGGTGATTATGGCTGTCAAACCTAAACCAAACGTTGTGCACTCAAATCTTTTGCTGTATTTAGTTTATTTTGGCATCCGGATGATGATTCTAGCATGAAATTGCTTGGGCACCTGTTAATTTTTAAGATTTTGACACATTCAGCTCAAATGTACACAATTGCTGATTATGGCTGTCAAATCTAAACCAAACGTTGTGCACTCAAATCTTTTGCTGTATTTAGTTTATTTTGGCATCCGGATGATGATTCTAGCATGAAATTGCTTGGGCACCTGTTAATTTTTAAGATTTTGACACATTCAGCTCAAATGTACAATCATGCGCTAAAAACGCATTTAAAGCAATAAAAAGGTGATTATGGCTGTCAAACCTAAACCAAACGTTGTGCACTCAAATCTTTTGCTGTATTTAGTTTATTTTGGCATCCGGATGATGATTCTAGCATGAAATTGCTTGGGCACCTGTTAATTTTTAAGATTTTGACACATTCAGCTCAAATGTACACAATTGCTGATTATGGCTGTCAAATCTAAACCAAACGTTGTGCACTCAAATCTTTTGCTGTATTTAGTTTATTTTGGCATCCGGATGATGATTCTAGCATGAAATTGCTTGGGCACCTGTTAATTTTTAAGATTTTGACACATTCAGCTCAAATGTACAATCATGCGCTAAAAACGCATTTAAAGCAATAAAAAGGTGATTATGGCTGTCAAACCTAAACCAAACGTTGTGCACTCAAATCTTTTGCTGTATTTAGTTTATTTTGGCATCCGGATGATGATTCTAGCATGAAATTGCTTGGGCACCTGTTAATTTTTAAGATTTTGACACATTCAGCTCAAATGTACACAATTGCTGATTATGGCTGTCAAATCTAAACCAAACGTTGTGCACTCAAATCTTTTGCTGTATTTAGTTTATTTTGGCATCCGGATGATGATTCTAGCATGAAATTGCTTGGGCACCTGTTAATTTTTAAGATTTTGACACATTCAGCTCAAATGTACAATCATGCGCTAAAAACGCATTTAAAGCAATAAAAAGGTGATTATGGCTGTCAAATCTAAACCAAACGTTGTGCACTCAAATCTTTTGCTGTATTTAGTTTATTTTGGCATCCGGATGATGATTCTAGCATGAAATTGCTTGGGCACCTGTTAATTTTTAAGATTTTGACACATTCAGCTCAAATGTACACAATTGCTGATTATGGCTGTCAAATCTAAACCAAACGTTGTGCACTCAAATCTTTTGCTGTATTTAGTTTATTTTGGCATCCGGATGATGATTCTAGCATGAAATTGCTTGGGCACCTGTTAATTTTTAAGATTTTGACACATTCAGCTCAAATGTACAATCATGCGCTAAAAACGCATTTAAAGCAATAAAAAGGTGATTATGGCTGTCAAATCTAAACCAAACGTTGTGCACTCAAATCTTTTGCTGTATTTAGTTTATTTTGGCATCCGGATGATGATTCTAGCATGAAATTGCTTGGGCACCTGTTAATTTTTAAGATTTTGACACATTCAGCTCAAATGTACACAATTGCTGATTATGGCTGTCAAATCTAAACCAAACGTTGTGCACTCAAATCTTTTGCTGTATTTAGTTTATTTTGGCATCCGGATGATGATTCTAGCATGAAATTGCTTGGGCACCTGTTAATTTTTAGGATTTTGACACATTCAGCTCAAATGTACAATCATGCGCTAAAAACGCATTTAAAGCAATAAAAAGGTGATTATGGCTGTCAAACCTAAACCAAACGTTGTGCACTCAAATCTTTTGCTGTATTTAGTTTATTTTGGCATCCGGATGATGATTCTAGCATGAAATTGCTTGGGCACCTGTTAATTTTTAAGATTTTGACACATTCAGCTCAAATGTACACAATTGCTGATTATGGCTGTCAAATCTAAACCAAACGTTGTGCACTCAAATCTTTTGCTGTATTTAGTTTATTTTGGCATCCGGATGATGATTCTAGCATGAAATTGCTTGGGCACCTGTTAATTTTTAAGATTTTGATACATTCAGCTCAAATGTACAATCATGCGCTAAAAACGCATTTAAAGCAATAAAAAGGTGATTATGGCTGTCAAACCAAAACCAAACGTTGTGCACTCAAATCTTTTGCTGTATTTAGTTTATTTTGGCATCCGGATGATGATTCTAGCATGAAATTGCTTGGGCACCTGTTAATTTTTAAGATTTTGACACATTCAGCTCAAATGTACACAATTGCTGATTATGGCTGTCAAATCTAAACCAAACGTTGTGCAGTCAAATCTTTTGCTGTATTTAGTTTATGTTGGCATCCGGATGATGATTCTAGCATGAAATTGCTTGGGCACCTGTTAATTTTTAAGATTTTGACACATTCAGCTCAAATGTACACAATTGCTGATTATGGCTGTCAAATCTAAACCAAACGTTGTGCACTCAAATCTTTTGCTGTATTTAGTTTATTTTGGCATCCGGATGATGATTCTAGCATGAAATTGCTTGGGCACCTGTTAATTTTTAAGATTTTGACACATTCAGCTCAAATGTACACAATTGCTGATTATGGCTGTCAAATCTAAACCAAACGTTGTGCACTCAAATCTTTTGCTGTATTTAGTTTATTTTGGCATCCGGATGATGATTCTAGCATGAAATTGCTTGGGCACCTGTTAATTTTTAAGATTTTGACACATTCAGCTCAAATGTACACAATTGCTGATTATGGCTGTCAAATCTAAACCAAACGTTGTGCACTCAAATCTTTTGCTGTATTTAGTTTATTTTGGCATCCGGATGATGATTCTAGCATGAAATTGCTTGGGCACCTGTTAATTTTTAAGATTTTGACACATTCAGCTCAAATGTACAATCATGCGCTAAAAACGCATTTAAAGCAATAAAAAGGTGATTATGGCTGTCAAACCTAAACCAAACGTTGTGCACTCAAATCTTTTGCTGTATTTAGTTTATTTTGGCATCCGGATGATGATTCTAGCATGAAATTGCTTGGGCACCTGTTAATTTTTAAGATTTTGACACATTCAGCTCAAATGTACACAATTGCTGATTATGGCTGTCAAATCTAAACCAAACGTTGTGCACTCAAATCTTTTGCTGTATTTAGTTTATTTTGGCATCCGGATGATGATTCTAGCATGAAATTGCTTGGGCACCTGTTAATTTTTAAGATTTTGACACATTCAGCTCAAATGTACAATCATGCGCTAAAAACGCATTTAAAGCAATAAAAAGGTGATTATGGCTGTCAAACCTAAACCAAACGTTGTGCACTCAAGTCTTTTGCTGTATTTAGTTTATTTTGGCATCCGGATGATGATTCTAGCATGAAATTGCTTGGGCACCTGTTAATTTTTAAGATTTTGACACATTCAGCTCAAATGTACACATTTGCTGATTATGGCTGTCAAATCTAAACCAAACGTTGTGCACTCAAATCTTTTGCTGTATTTAGTTTATTTTGGCATCCGGATGATGATTCTAGCATGAAATTGCTTGGGCACCTGTTAATTTTTAAGATTTTGACACATTCAGCTCAAATGTACAATCATGCGCTAAAAACGCATTTAAAGCAATAAAAAGGTGATTATGGCTGTCAAACCTAAACCAAACGTTGTGCACTCAAATCTTTTGCTGTATTTAGTTTATTTTGGCATCCGGATGATGATTCTAGCATGAAATTGCTTGGGCACCTGTTAATTTTTAAGATTTTGACACATTCAGCTCAAATGTACACAATTGCTGATTATGGCTGTCAAATCTAAACCAAACGTTGTGCACTCAAATCTTTTGCTGTATTTAGTTTATTTTGGCATCCGGATGATGATTCTAGCATGAAATTGCTTGGGCACCTGTTAATTTTTAAGATTTTGACACATTCAGCTCAAATGTACAATCATGCGCTACAAACCCTTTTAAAGCAATAAAAAGGTGATTATGGCTGTCAAACCAAAACCAAACGTTGTGCACTCAAATCTTTTGCTGTATTTAGTTTATTTTGGCATCCGGATGATGATTCTAGCATGAAATTGCTTGGGCACCTGTTAATTTTTAAGATTTTGACACATTCAGCTCAAATGTACACAATTGCTGATTATGGCTGTCAAATCTAAACCAAACGTTGTGCACTCAAATCTTTTGCTGTATTTAGTTTATTTTGGCATCCGGATGATGATTCTAGCATGAAATTGCTTGGGCACCTGTTAATTTTTAAGATTTTGACACATTCAGCTCAAATGTACAATCATGCGCTAAAAACGCATTTAAAGCAATAAAAAGGTGATTATGGCTGTCAAACCTAAACCAAACGTTGTGCACTCAAATCTTTTGCTGTATTTAGTTTATTTTGGCATCCGGATGATGATTCTAGCATGAAATTGCTTGGGCACCTGTTAATTTTTAAGATTTTGACACATTCAGCTCAAATGTACACAATTGCTGATTATGGCTGTCAAATCTAAACCAAACGTTGTGCACTCAAATCTTTTGCTGTATTTAGTTTATTTTGGCATCCGGATGATGATTCTAGCATGAAATTGCTTGGGCACCTGTTAATTTTTAAGATTTTGACACATTCAGCTCAAATGTACACAATTGCTGATTATGGCTGTCAAATCTAAACCAAACGTTGTGCACTCAAATCTTTTGCTGTATTTAGTTTATTTTGGCATCCGGATGATGATTCTAGCATGAAATTGCTTGGGCACCTGTTAATTTTTAAGATTTTGACACATTCAGCTCAAATGTACAATCATGCGCTAAAAACGCATTTAAAGCAATAAAAAGGTGATTATGGCTGTCAAACCTAAACCAAACGTTGTGCACTCAAATCTTTTGCTGTATTTAGTTTATTTTGGCATCCGGATGATGATTCTAGCATGAAATTGCTTGGGCACCTGTTAATTTTTAAGATTTTGACACATTCAGCTCAAATGTACACAATTGCTGATTATGGCTGTCAAATCTAAACCAAACGTTGTGCACTCAAATCTTTTGCTGTATTTAGTTTATTTTGGCATCCGGATGATGATTCTAGCATGAAATTGCTTGGGCACCTGTTAATTTTTAAGATTTTGACACATTCAGCTCAAATGTACAATCATGCGCTAAAAACGCATTTAAAGCAATAAAAAGGTGATTATGGCTGTCAAACCTAAACCAAACGTTGTGCACTCAAGTCTTTTGCTGTATTTAGTTTATTTTGGCATCCGGATGATGATTCTAGCATGAAATTGCTTGGGCACCTGTTAATTTTTAAGATTTTGACACATTCAGCTCAAATGTACACATTTGCTGATTATGGCTGTCAAATCTAAACCAAACGTTGTGCACTCAAATCTTTTGCTGTATTTAGTTTATTTTGGCATCCGGATGATGATTCTAGCATGAAATTGCTTGGGCACCTGTTAATTTTTAAGATTTTGACACATTCAGCTCAAATGTACAATCATGCGCTAAAAACGCATTTAAAGCAATAAAAAGGTGATTATGGCTGTCAAACCTAAACCAAACGTTGTGCACTCAAATCTTTTGCTGTATTTAGTTTATTTTGGCATCCGGATGATGATTCTAGCATGAAATTGCTTGGGCACCTGTTAATTTTTAAGATTTTGACACATTCAGCTCAAATGTACACAATTGCTGATTATGGCTGTCAAATCTAAACCAAACGTTGTGCACTCAAATCTTTTGCTGTATTTAGTTTATTTTGGCATCCGGATGATGATTCTAGCATGAAATTGCTTGGGCACCTGTTAATTTTTAAGATTTTGACACATTCAGCTCAAATGTACAATCATGCGCTAAAAACGCATTTAAAGCAATAAAAAGGTGATTATGGCTGTCAAACCTAAACCAAACGTTGTGCACTCAAATCTTTTGCTGTATTTAGTTTATTTTGGCATCCGGATGATGATTCTAGCATGAAATTGCTTGGGCACCTGTTAATTTTTAAGATTTTGACACATTCAGCTCAAATGTACACAATTGCTGATTATGGCTGTCAAATCTAAACCAAACGTTGTGCACTCAAATCTTTTGCTGTATTTAGTTTATTTTGGCATCCGGATGATGATTCTAGCATGAAATTGCTTGGGCACCTGTTAATTTTTAAGATTTTGACACATTCAGCTCAAATGTACAATCATGCGCTACAAACGCATTTAAAGCAATAAAAAGGTGATTATGGCTGTCAAACCAAAACCAAACGTTGTGCACTCAAATCTTTTGCTGTATTTAGTTTATTTTGGCATCCGGATGATGATTCTAGCATGAAATTGCTTGGGCACCTGTTAATTTTTAAGATTTTGACACATTCAGCTCAAATGTACACAATTGCTGATTATGGCTGTCAAATCTAAACCAAACGTTGTGCACTCAAATCTTTTGCTGTATTTAGTTTATTTTGGCATCCGGATGATGATTCTAGCATGAAATTGCTTGGGCACCTGTTAATTTTTAAGATTTTGACACATTCAGCTCAAATGTACAATCATGCGCTAAAAACGCATTTAAAGCAATAAAAAGGTGATTATGGCTGTCAAACCTAAACCAAACGTTGTGCACTCAAATCTTTTGCTGTATTTAGTTTATTTTGGCATCCGGATGATGATTCTAGCATGAAATTGCTTGGGCACCTGTTAATTTTTAAGATTTTGACACATTCAGCTCAAATGTACACAATTGCTGATTATGGCTGTCAAATCTAAACCAAACGTTGTGCACTCAAATCTTTTGCTGTATTTAGTTTATTTTGGCATCCGGATGATGATTCTAGCATGAAATTGCTTGGGCACCTGTTAATTTTTAAGATTTTGACACATTCAGCTCAAATGTACAATCATGCGCTAAAAACGCATTTAAAGCAATAAAAAGGTGATTATGGCTGTCAAACCTAAACCAAACGTTGTGCACTCAAATCTTTTGCTGTATTTAGTTTATTTTGGCATCCGGATGATGATTCTAGCATGAAATTGCTTGGGCACCTGTTAATTTTTAAGATTTTGACACATTCAGCTCAAATGTACACAATTGCTGATTATGGCTGTCAAATCTAAACCAAACGTTGTGCACTCAAATCTTTTGCTGTATTTAGTTTATTTTGGCATCCGGATGATGATTCTAGCATGAAATTGCTTGGGCACCTGTTAATTTTTAAGATTTTGACACATTCAGCTCAAATGTACAATCATGCGCTAAAAACGCATTTAAAGCAATAAAAAGGTGATTATGGCTGTCAAACCTAAACCAAACGTTGTGCACTCAAATCTTTTGCTGTATTTAGTTTATTTTGGCATCCGGATGATGATTCTAGCATGAAATTGCTTGGGCACCTGTTAATTTTTAAGATTTTGACACATTCAGCTCAAATGTACACAATTGCTGATTATGGCTGTCAAATCTAAACCAAACGTTGTGCACTCAAATCTTTTGCTGTATTTAGTTTATTTTGGCATCCGGATGATGATTCTAGCATGAAATTGCTTGGGCACCTGTTAATTTTTAAGATTTTGACACATTCAGCTCAAATGTACAATCATGCGCTAAAAACGCATTTAAAGCAATAAAAAGGTGATTATGGCTGTCAAACCTAAACCAAACGTTGTGCACTCAAATCTTTTGCTGTATTTAGTTTATTTTGGCATCCGGATGATGATTCTAGCATGAAATTGCTTGGGCACCTGTTAATTTTTAAGATTTTGACACATTCAGCTCAAATGTACACAATTGCTGATTATGGCTGTCAAATCTAAACCAAACGTTGTGCACTCAAATCTTTTGCTGTATTTAGTTTATTTTGGCATCCGGATGATGATTCTAGCATGAAATTGCTTGGGCACCTGTTAATTTTTAAGATTTTGACACATTCAGCTCAAATGTACAATCATGCGCTAAAAACGCATTTAAAGCAATAAAAAGGTGATTATGGCTGTCAAACCTAAACCAAACGTTGTGCACTCAAATCTTTTGCTGTATTTAGTTTATTTTGGCATCCGGATGATGATTCTAGCATGAAATTGCTTGGGCACCTGTTAATTTTTAAGATTTTGACACATTCAGCTCAAATGTACACAATTGCTGATTATGGCTGTCAAATCTAAACCAAACGTTGTGCACTCAAATCTTTTGCTGTATTTAGTTTATTTTGGCATCCGGATGATGATTCTAGCATGAAATTGCTTGGGCACCTGTTAATTTTTAAGATTTTGACACATTCAGCTCAAATGTACAATCATGCGCTACAAACCCTTTTAAAGCAATAAAAAGGTGATTATGGCTGTCAAACCAAAACCAAACGTTGTGCACTCAAATCTTTTGCTGTATTTAGTTTATTTTGGCATCCGGATGATGATTCTAGCATGAAATTGCTTGGGCACCTGTTAATTTTTAAGATTTTGACACATTCAGCTCAAATGTACACAATTGCTGATTATGGCTGTCAAATCTAAACCAAACGTTGTGCACTCAAATCTTTTGCTGTATTTAGTTTATTTTGGCATCCGGATGATGATTCTAGCATGAAATTGCTTGGGCACCTGTTAATTTTTAAGATTTTGACACATTCAGCTCAAATGTACAATCATGCGCTAAAAACGCATTTAAAGCAATAAAAAGGTGATTATGGCTGTCAAACCTAAACCAAACGTTGTGCACTCAAATCTTTTGCTGTATTTAGTTTATTTTGGCATCCGGATGATGATTCTAGCATGAAATTGCTTGGGCACCTGTTAATTTTTAAGATTTTGACACATTCAGCTCAAATGTACACAATTGCTGATTATGGCTGTCAAATCTAAACCAAACGTTGTGCACTCAAATCTTTTGCTGTATTTAGTTTATTTTGGCATCCGGATGATGATTCTAGCATGAAATTGCTTGGGCACCTGTTAATTTTTAAGATTTTGACACATTCAGCTCAAATGTACAATCATGCGCTACAAACGCATTTAAAGCAATAAAAAGGTGATTATGGCTGTCAAACCAAAACCAAACGTTGTGCACTCAAATCTTTTGCTGTATTTAGTTTATTTTGGCATCCGGATGATGATTCTAGCATGAAATTGCTTGGGCACCTGTTAATTTTTAAGATTTTGACACATTCAGCTCAAATGTACAATCATGCGCTAAAAACGCATTTAAAGCAATAAAAAGGTGATTATGGCTGTCAAACCTAAACCAAACGTTGTGCACTCAAATCTTTTGCTGTATTTAGTTTATTTTGGCATCCGGATGATGATTCTAGCATGAAATTGCTTGGGCACCTGTTAATTTTTAAGATTTTGACACATTCAGCTCAAATGTACACAATTGCTGATTATGGCTGTCAAATCTAAACCAAACGTTGTGCACTCAAATCTTTTGCTGTATTTAGTTTATTTTGGCATCCGGATGATGATTCTAGCATGAAATTGCTTGGGCACCTGTTAATTTTTAAGATTTTGACACATTCAGCTCAAATGTACAATCATGCGCTACAAACCCTTTTAAAGCAATAAAAAGGTGATTATGGCTGTCAAACCAAAACCAAACGTTGTGCACTCAAATCTTTTGCTGTATTTAGTTTATTTTGGCATCCGGATGATGATTCTAGCATGAAATTGCTTGGGCACCTGTTAATTTTTAAGATTTTGACACATTCAGCTCAAATGTACAATCATGCGCTACAAACGCATTTAAAGCAATAAAAAGGTGATTATGGCTGTCAAACCTAAACCAAACGTTGTGCACTCAAATCTTTTGCTGTATTTAGTTTATTTTGGCATCCGGATGATGATTCTAGCATGAAATTGCTTGGGCACCTGTTAATTTTTAAGATTTTGACACATTCAGCTCAAATGTACACAATTGCTGATTATGGCTGTCAAATCTAAACCAAACGTTGTGCACTCAAATCTTTTGCTGTATTTAGTTTATTTTGGCATCCGGATGATGATTCTAGCATGAAATTGCTTGGGCACCTGTTAATTTTTAAGATTTTGACACATTCAGCTCAAATGTACAATCATGCGCTAAAAACGCATTTAAAGCAATAAAAAGGTGATTATGGCTGTCAAACCTAAACCAAACGTTGTGCACTCAAATCTTTTGCTGTATTTAGTTTATTTTGGCATCCGGATGATGATTCTAGCATGAAATTGCTTGGGCACCTGTTAATTTTTAAGATTTTGACACATTCAGCTCAAATGTACACAATTGCTGATTATGGCTGTCAAATCTAAACCAAACGTTGTGCACTCAAATCTTTTGCTGTATTTAGTTTATTTTGGCATCCGGATGATGATTCTAGCATGAAATTGCTTGGGCACCTGTTAATTTTTAAGATTTTGACACATTCAGCTCAAATGTACACAATTGCTGATTATGGCTGTCAAATCTAAACCAAACGTTGTGCACTCAAATCTTTTGCTGTATTTAGTTTATTTTGGCATCCGGATGATGATTCTAGCATGAAATTGCTTGGGCACCTGTTAATTTTTAAGATTTTGACACATTCAGCTCAAATGTACAATCATGCGCTAAAAACGCATTTAAAGCAATAAAAAGGTGATTATGGCTGTCAAACCTAAACCAAACGTTGTGCACTCAAATCTTTTGCTGTATTTAGTTTATTTTGGCATCCGGATGATGATTCTAGCATGAAATTGCTTGGGCACCTGTTAATTTTTAAGATTTTGACACATTCAGCTCAAATGTACACAATTGCTGATTATGGCTGTCAAATCTAAACCAAACGTTGTGCACTCAAATCTTTTGCTGTATTTAGTTTATTTTGGCATCCGGATGATGATTCTAGCATGAAATTGCTTGGGCACCTGTTAATTTTTAAGATTTTGACACATTCAGCTCAAATGTACAATCATGCGCTAAAAACGCATTTAAAGCAATAAAAAGGTGATTATGGCTGTCAAACCTAAACCAAACGTTGTGCACTCAAATCTTTTGCTGTATTTAGTTTATTTTGGCATCCGGATGATGATTCTAGCATGAAATTGCTTGGGCACCTGTTAATTTTTAAGATTTTGACACATTCAGCTCAAATGTACACAATTGCTGATTATGGCTGTCAAATCTAAACCAAACGTTGTGCACTCAAATCTTTTGCTGTATTTAGTTTATTTTGGCATCCGGATGAAGATTCTAGCATGAAATTGCTTGGGCACCTGTTAATTTTTAAGATTTTGACACATTCAGCTCAAATGTACACAATTGCTGATTATGGCTGTCAAATCTAAACCAAACGTTGTGCACTCAAATCTTTTGCTGTATTTAGTTTATTTTGGCATCCGGATGATGATTCTAGCATGAAATTGCTTGGGCACCTGTTAATTTTTAAGATTTTGACACATTCAGCTCAAATGTACAATCATGCGCTAAAAACGCATTTAAAGCAATAAAAAGGTGATTATGGCTGTCAAACCTAAACCAAACGTTGTGCACTCAAATCTTTTGCTGTATTTAGTTTATTTTGGCATCCGGATGATGATTCTAGCATGAAATTGCTTGGGCACCTGTTAATTTTTAAGATTTTGACACATTCAGCTCAAATGTACACAATTGCTGATTATGGCTGTCAAATCTAAACCAAACGTTGTGCACTCAAATCTTTTGCTGTATTTAGTTTATTTTGGCATCCGGATGATGATTCTAGCATGAAATTGCTTGGGCACCTGTTAATTTTTAAGATTTTGACACATTCAGCTCAAATGTACAATCATGCGCTACAAACGCATTTAAAGCAATAAAAAGGTGATTATGGCTGTCAAACCAAAACCAAACGTTGTGCACTCAAATCTTTTGCTGTATTTAGTTTATTTTGGCATCCGGATGATGATTCTAGCATGAAATTGCTTGGGCACCTGTTAATTTTTAAGATTTTGACACATTCAGCTCAAATGTACAATCATGCGCTACAAACGCATTTAAAGCAATAAAAAGGTGATTATGGCTGTCAAACCAAAACCAAACGTTGTGCACTCAAATCTTTTGCTGTATTTAGTTTATTTTGGCATCCGGATGATGATTCTAGCATGAAATTGCTTGGGCACCTGTTAATTTTTAAGATTTTGACACATTCAGCTCAAATGTACAATCATGCGCTAAAAACGCATTTAAAGCAATAAAAAGGTGATTATGGCTGTCAAACCTAAACCAAACGTTGTGCACTCAAATCTTTTGCTGTATTTAGTTTATTTTGGCATCCGGATGATGATTCTAGCATGAAATTGCTTGGGCACCTGTTAATTTTTAAGATTTTGACACATTCAGCTCAAATGTACACAATTGCTGATTATGGCTGTCAAATCTAAACCAAACGTTGTGCACTCAAATCTTTTGCTGTATTTAGTTTATTTTGGCATCCGGATGATGATTCTAGCATGAAATTGCTTGGGCACCTGTTAATTTTTAAGATTTTGACACATTCAGCTCAAATGTACAATCATGCGCTACAAACCCTTTTAAAGCAATAAAAAGGTGATTATGGCTGTCAAACCAAAACCAAACGTTGTGCACTCAAATCTTTTGCTGTATTTAGTTTATTTTGGCATCCGGATGATGATTCTAGCATGAAATTGCTTGGGCACCTGTTAATTTTTAAGATTTTGACACATTCAGCTCAAATGTACAATCATGCGCTACAAACGCATTTAAAGCAATAAAAAGGTGATTATGGCTGTCAAACCAAAACCAAACGTTGTGCACTCAAATCTTTTGCTGTATTTAGTTTATTTTGGCATCCGGATGATGATTCTAGCATGAAATTGCTTGGGCACCTGTTAATTTTTAAGATTTTGACACATTCAGCTCAAATGTACACAATTGCTGATTATGGCTGTCAAATCTAAACCAAACGTTGTGCACTCAAATCTTTTGCTGTATTTAGTTTATTTTGGCATCCGGATGATGATTCTAGCATGAAATTGCTTGGGCACCTGTTAATTTTTAAGATTTTGACACATTCAGCTCAAATGTACAATCATGCGCTAAAAACGCATTTAAAGCAATAAAAAGGTGATTATGGCTGTCAAACCTAAACCAAACGTTGTGCACTCAAATCTTTTGCTGTATTTAGTTTATTTTGGCATCCGGATGATGATTCTAGCATGAAATTGCTTGGGCACCTGTTAATTTTTAAGATTTTGACACATTCAGCTCAAATGTACACAATTGCTGATTATGGCTGTCAAATCTAAACCAAACGTTGTGCACTCAAATCTTTTGCTGTATTTAGTTTATTTTGGCATCCGGATGATGATTCTAGCATGAAATTGCTTGGGCACCTGTTAATTTTTAAGATTTTGACACATTCAGCTCAAATGTACAATCATGCGCTACAAACCCTTTTAAAGCAATAAAAAGGTGATTATGGCTGTCAAACCAAAACCAAACGTTGTGCACTCAAATCTTTTGCTGTATTTAGTTTATTTTGGCATCCGGATGATGATTCTAGCATGAAATTGCTTGGGCACCTGTTAATTTTTAAGATTTTGACACATTCAGCTCAAATGTACAATCATGCGCTACAAACGCATTTAAAGCAATAAAAAGGTGATTATGGCTGTCAAACCTAAACCAAACGTTGTGCACTCAAATCTTTTGCTGTATTTAGTTTATTTTGGCATCCGGATGATGATTCTAGCATGAAATTGCTTGGGCACCTGTTAATTTTTAAGATTTTGACACATTCAGCTCAAATGTACACAATTGCTGATTATGGCTGTCAAATCTAAACCAAACGTTGTGCACTCAAATCTTTTGCTGTATTTAGTTTATTTTGGCATCTGGATGATGATTCTAGCATGAAATTGCTTGGGCACCTGTTAATTTTTAAGATTTTGACACATTCAGCTCAAATGTACAATCATGCGCTAAAAACGCATTTAAAGCAATAAAAAGGTGATTATGGCTGTCAAACCTAAACCAAACGTTGTGCACTCAAATCTTTTGCTGTATTTAGTTTATTTTGGCATCCGGATGATGATTCTAGCATGAAATTGCTTGGGCACCTGTTAATTTTTAAGATTTTGACACATTCAGCTCAAATGTACACAATTGCTGATTATGGCTGACAAATCTAAACCAAAAGTTGTGCACTCAAATCTTTTGCTGTATTTAGTTTATTTTGGCATCCGGATGATGATTCTAGCATGAAATTGCTTGGGCACCTGTTAATTTTTAAGATTTTGACACATTCAGCTCAAATGTACAATCATGCGCTAAAAACGCATTTAAAGCAATAAAAAGGTGATTATGGCTGTCAAACCTAAACCAAACGTTGTGCACTCAAATCTTTTGCTGTATTTAGTTTATTTTGGCATCCGGATGATGATTCTAGCATGAAATTGCTTGGGCACCTGTTAATTTTTAAGATTTTGACACATTCAGCTCAAATGTACACAATTGCTGATTATGGCTGTCAAATCTAAACCAAACGTTGTGCACTCAAATCTTTTGCTGTATTTAGTTTATTTTGGCATCCGGATGATGATTCTAGCATGAAATTGCTTGGGCACCTGTTAATTTTTAAGATTTTGACACATTCAGCTCAAATGTACAATCATGCGCTAAAAACGCATTTAAAGCAATAAAAAGGTGATTATGGCTGTCAAACCTAAACCAAACGTTGTGCACTCAAATCTTTTGCTGTATTTAGTTTATTTTGGCATCCGGATGATGATTCTAGCATGAAATTGCTTGGGCACCTGTTAATTTTTAAGATTTTTACACATTCAGCTCAAATGTACACAATTGCTGATTATGGCTGTCAAATCTAAACCAAACGTTGTGCACTCAAATCTTTTGCTGTATTTAGTTTATTTTGGCATCCGGATGATGATTCTAGCATGAAATTGCTTGGGCACCTGTTAATTTTTAAGATTTTGACACATTCAGCTCAAATGTACAATCATGCGCTACAAACCCTTTTAAAGCAATAAAAAGGTGATTATGGCTGTCAAACCAAAACCAAACGTTGTGCACTCAAATCTTTTGCTGTATTTAGTTTATTTTGGCATCCGGATGATGATTCTAGCATGAAATTGCTTGGGCACCTGTTAATTTTTAAGATTTTGACACATTCAGCTCAAATGTACACAATTGCTGATTATGGCTGTCAAATCTAAACCAAACGTTGTGCACTCAAATCTTTTGCTGTATTTAGTTTATTTTGGCATCCGGATGATGATTCTAGCATGAAATTGCTTGGGCACCTGTTAATTTTTAAGATTTTGACACATTCAGCTCAAATGTACAATCATGCGCTACAAACGCATTTAAAGCAATAAAAAGGTGATTATGGCTGTCAAACCAAAACCAAACGTTGTGCACTCAAATCTTTTGCTGTATTTAGTTTATTTTGGCATCCGGATGATGATTCTAGCATGAAATTGCTTGGGCACCTGTTAATTTTTAAGATTTTGACACATTCAGCTCAAATGTACACAATTGCTGATTATGGCTGTCAAATCTAAACCAAACGTTGTGCACTCAAATCTTTTGCTGTATTTAGTTTATTTTGGCATCCGGATGATGATTCTAGCATGAAATTGCTTGGGCACCTGTTAATTTTTAAGATTTTGACACATTCAGCTCAAATGTACACAATTGCTGATTATGGCTGTCAAATCTAAACCAAACGTTGTGCACTCAAATCTTTTGCTGTATTTAGTTTATTTTGGCATCCGGATGATGATTCTAGCATGAAATTGCTTGGGCACCTGTTAATTTTTAAGATTTTGACACATTCAGCTCAAATGTACAATCATGCGCTAAAAACGCATTTAAAGCAATAAAAAGGTGATTATGGCTGTCAAACCTAAACCAAACGTTGTGCACTCAAATCTTTTGCTGTATTTAGTTTATTTTGGCATCCGGATGATGATTCTAGCATGAAATTGCTTGGGCACCTGTTAATTTTTAAGATTTTGACACATTCAGCTCAAATGTACACAATTGCTGATTATGGCTGTCAAATCTAAACCAAACGTTGTGCACTCAAATCTTTTGCTGTATTTAGTTTATTTTGGCATCCGGATGATGATTCTAGCATGAAATTGCTTGGGCACCTGTTAATTTTTAAGATTTTGACACATTCAGCTCAAATGTACAATCATGCGCTACAAACGCATTTAAAGCAATAAAAAGGTGATTATGGCTGTCAAACCAAAACCAAACGTTGTGCACTCAAATCTTTTGCTGTATTTAGTTTATTTTGGCATCCGGATGATGATTCTAGCATGAAATTGCTTGGGCACCTGTTAATTTTTAAGATTTTGACACATTCAGCTCAAATGTACAATCATGCGCTAAAAACGCATTTAAAGCAATAAAAAGGTGATTATGGCTGTCAAACCTAAACCAAACGTTGTGCACTCAAATCTTTTGCTGTATTTAGTTTATTTTGGCATCCGGATGATGATTCTAGCATGAAATTGCTTGGGCACCTGTTAATTTTTAAGATTTTGACACATTCAGCTCAAATGTACACAATTGCTGATTATGGCTGTCAAATCTAAACCAAACGTTGTGCACTCAAATCTTTTGCTGTATTTAGTTTATTTTGGCATCCGGATGATGATTCTAGCATGAAATTGCTTGGGCACCTGTTAATTTTTAAGATTTTGACACATTCAGCTCAAATGTACAATCATGCGCTACAAACCCTTTTAAAGCAATAAAAAGGTGATTATGGCTGTCAAACCAAAACCAAACGTTGTGCACTCAAATCTTTTGCTGTATTTAGTTTATTTTGGCATCCGGATGATGATTCTAGCATGAAATTGCTTGGGCACCTGTTAATTTTTAAGATTTTGACACATTCAGCTCAAATGTACAATCATGCGCTACAAACGCATTTAAAGCAATAAAAAGGTGATTATGGCTGTCAAACCAAAACCAAACGTTGTGCACTCAAATCTTTTGCTGTATTTAGTTTATTTTGGCATCCGGATGATGATTCTAGCATGAAATTGCTTGGGCACCTGTTAATTTTTAAGATTTTGACACATTCAGCTCAAATGTACACAATTGCTGATTATGGCTGTCAAATCTAAACCAAACGTTGTGCACTCAAATCTTTTGCTGTATTTAGTTTATTTTGGCATCCGGATGATGATTCTAGCATGAAATTGCTTGGGCACCTGTTAATTTTTAAGATTTTGACACATTCAGCTCAAATGTACAATCATGCGCTAAAAACGCATTTAAAGCAATAAAAAGGTGATTATGGCTGTCAAACCTAAACCAAACGTTGTGCACTCAAATCTTTTGCTGTATTTAGTTTATTTTGGCATCCGGATGATGATTCTAGCATGAAATTGCTTGGGCACCTGTTAATTTTTAAGATTTTGACACATTCAGCTCAAATGTACACAATTGCTGATTATGGCTGTCAAATCTAAACCAAACGTTGTGCACTCAAATCTTTTGCTGTATTTAGTTTATTTTGGCATCTGGATGATGATTCTAGCATGAAATTGCTTGGGCACCTGTTAATTTTTAAGATTTTGACACATTCAGCTCAAATGTACAATCATGCGCTAAAAACGCATTTAAAGCAATAAAAAGGTGATTATGGCTGTCAAACCTAAACCAAACGTTGTGCACTCAAATCTTTTGCTGTATTTAGTTTATTTTGGCATCCGGATGATGATTCTAGCATGAAATTGCTTGGGCACCTGTTAATTTTTAAGATTTTGACACATTCAGCTCAAATGTACACAATTGCTGATTATGGCTGTCAAATCTAAACCAAACGTTGTGCACTCAAATCTTTTGCTGTATTTAGTTTATTTTGGCATCCGGATGATGATTCTAGCATGAAATTGCTTGGGCACCTGTTAATTTTTAAGATTTTGACACATTCAGCTCAAATGTACAATCATGCGCTAAAAACGCATTTAAAGCAATAAAAAGGTGATTATGGCTGTCAAACCTAAACCAAACGTTGTGCACTCAAATCTTTTGCTGTATTTAGTTTATTTTGGCATCCGGATGATGATTCTAGCATGAAATTGCTTGGGCACCTGTTAATTTTTAAGATTTTGACACATTCAGCTCAAATGTACACAATTGCTGATTATGGCTGTCAAATCTAAACCAAACGTTGTGCACTCAAATCTTTTGCTGTATTTAGTTTATTTTGGCATCCGGATGATGATTCTAGCATGAAATTGCTTGGGCACCTGTTAATTTTTAAGATTTTGACACATTCAGCTCAAATGTACAATCATGCGCTAAAAACGCATTTAAAGCAATAAAAAGGTGATTATGGCTGTCAAACCTAAACCAAACGTTGTGCACTCAAATCTTTTGCTGTATTTAGTTTATTTTGGCATCCGGATGATGATTCTAGCATGAAATTGCTTGGGCACCTGTTAATTTTTAAGATTTTGACACATTCAGCTCAAATGTACACAATTGCTGATTATGGCTGTCAAATCTAAACCAAACGTTGTGCACTCAAATCTTTTGCTGTATTTAGTTTATTTTGGCATCCGGATGATGATTCTAGCATGAAATTGCTTGGGCACCTGTTAATTTTTAAGATTTTGACACATTCAGCTCAAATGTACAATCATGCGCTACAAACCCTTTTAAAGCAATAAAAAGGTGATTATGGCTGTCAAACCAAAACCAAACGTTGTGCACTCAAATCTTTTGCTGTATTTAGTTTATTTTGGCATCCGGATGATGATTCTAGCATGAAATTGCTTGGGCACCTGTTAATTTTTAAGATTTTGACACATTCAGCTCAAATGTACACAATTGCTGATTATGGCTGTCAAATCTAAACCAAACGTTGTGCACTCAAATCTTTTGCTGTATTTAGTTTATTTTGGCATCCGGATGATGATTCTAGCATGAAATTGCTTGGGCACCTGTTAATTTTTAAGATTTTGACACATTCAGCTCAAATGTACAATCATGCGCTAAAAACGCATTTAAAGCAATAAAAAGGTGATTATGGCTGTCAAACCTAAACCAAACGTTGTGCACTCAAATCTTTTGCTGTATTTAGTTTATTTTGGCATCCGGATGATGATTCTAGCATGAAATTGCTTGGGCACCTGTTAATTTTTAAGATTTTGACACATTCAGCTCAAATGTACACAATTGCTGATTATGGCTGTCAAATCTAAACCAAACGTTGTGCACTCAAATCTTTTGCTGTATTTAGTTTATTTTGGCATCCGGATGATGATTCTAGCATGAAATTGCTTGGGCACCTGTTAATTTTTAAGATTTTGACACATTCAGCTCAAATGTACAATCATGCGCTACAAACGCATTTAAAGCAATAAAAAGGTGATTATGGCTGTCAAACCAAAACCAAACGTTGTGCACTCAAATCTTTTGCTGTATTTAGTTTATTTTGGCATCCGGATGATGATTCTAGCATGAAATTGCTTGGGCACCTGTTAATTTTTAAGATTTTGACACATTCAGCTCAAATGTACACAATTGCTGATTATGGCTGTCAAATCTAAACCAAATGTTGTGCACTCAAATCTTTTGCTGTATTTAGTTTATTTTGGCATCCGGATGATGATTCTAGCATGAAATTGCTTGGGCACCTGTTAATTTTTAAGATTTTGACACATTCAGCTCAAATGTACACAATTGCTGATTATGGCTGTCAAATCTAAACCAAACGTTGTGCACTCAAATCTTTTGCTGTATTTAGTTTATTTTGGCATCCGGATGATGATTCTAGCATGAAATTGCTTGGGCACCTGTTAATTTTTAAGATTTTGACACATTCAGCTCAAATGTACACAATTGCTGATTATGGCTGTCAAATCTAAACCAAACGTTGTGCACTCAAATCTTTTGCTGTATTTAGTTTATTTTGGCATCCGGATGATGATTCTAGCATGAAATTGCTTGGGCACCTGTTAATTTTTAAGATTTTGACACATTCAGCTCAAATGTACAATCATGCGCTACAAACCCTTTTAAAGCAATAAAAAGGTGATTATGGCTGTCAAACCAAAACCAAACGTTGTGCACTCAAATCTTTTGCTGTATTTAGTTTATTTTGGCATCCGGATGATGATTCTAGCATGAAATTGCTTGGGCACCTGTTAATTTTTAAGATTTTGACACATTCAGCTCAAATGTACACAATTGCTGATTATGGCTGTCAAATCTAAACCAAACGTTGTGCACTCAAATCTTTTGCTGTATTTAGTTTATTTTGGCATCCGGATGATGATTCTAGCATGAAATTGCTTGGGCACCTGTTAATTTTTAAGATTTTGACACATTCAGCTCAAATGTACAATCATGCGCTAAAAACGCATTTAAAGCAATAAAAAGGTGATTATGGCTGTCAAACCTAAACCAAACGTTGTGCACTCAAATCTTTTGCTGTATTTAGTTTATTTTGGCATCCGGATGATGATTCTAGCATGAAATTGCTTGGGCACCTGTTAATTTTTAAGATTTTGACACATTCAGCTCAAATGTACACAATTGCTGATTATGGCTGTCAAATCTAAACCAAACGTTGTGCACTCAAATCTTTTGCTGTATTTAGTTTATTTTGGCATCCGGATGATGATTCTAGCATGAAATTGCTTGGGCACCTGTTAATTTTTAAGATTTTGACACATTCAGCTCAAATGTACAATCATGCGCTACAAACGCATTTAAAGCAATAAAAAGGTGATTATGGCTGTCAAACCAAAACCAAACGTTGTGCACTCAAATCTTTTGCTGTATTTAGTTTATTTTGGCATCCGGATGATGATTCTAGCATGAAATTGCTTGGGCACCTGTTAATTTTTAAGATTTTGACACATTCAGCTCAAATGTACACAATTGCTGATTATGGCTGTCAAATCTAAACCAAACGTTGTGCACTCAAATCTTTTGCTGTATTTAGTTTATTTTGGCATCCGGATGATGATTCTAGCATGAAATTGCTTGGGCACCTGTTAATTTTTAAGATTTTGACACATTCAGCTCAAATGTACAATCATGCGCTACAAACCCTTTTAAAGCAATAAAAAGGTGATTATGGCTGTCAAACCTAAACCAAACGTTGTGCACTCAAATCTTTTGCTGTATTTAGTTTATTTTGGCATCCGGATGATGATTCTAGCATGAAATTGCTTGGGCACCTGTTAATTTTTAAGATTTTGACACATTCAGCTCAAATGTACACAATTGCTGATTATGGCTGTCAAATCTAAACCAAACGTTGTGCACTCAAATCTTTTGCTGTATTTAGTTTATTTTGGCATCCGGATGATGATTCTAGCATGAAATTGCTTGGGCACCTGTTAATTTTTAAGATTTTGACACATTCAGCTCAAATGTACAATCATGCGCTAAAAACGCATTTAAAGCAATAAAAAGGTGATTATGGCTGTCAAACCTAAACCAAACGTTGTGCACTCAAATCTTTTGCTGTATTTAGTTTATTTTGGCATCCGGATGATGATTCTAGCATGAAATTGCTTGGGCACCTGTTAATTTTTAAGATTTTGACACATTCAGCTCAAATGTACACAATTGCTGATTATGGCTGTCAAATCTAAACCAAACGTTGTGCACTCAAATCTTTTGCTGTATTTAGTTTATTTTGGCATCCGGATGATGATTCTAGCATGAAATTGCTTGGGCACCTGTTAATTTTTAAGATTTTGACACATTCAGCTCAAATGTACAATCATGCGCTACAAACGCATTTAAAGCAATAAAAAGGTGATTATGGCTGTCAAACCAAAACCAAACGTTGTGCACTCAAATCTTTTGCTGTATTTAGTTTATTTTGGCATCCGGATGATGATTCTAGCATGAAATTGCTTGGGCACCTGTTAATTTTTAAGATTTTGACACATTCAGCTCAAATGTACACAATTGCTGATTATGGCTGTCAAATCTAAACCAAACGTTGTGCACTCAAATCTTTTGCTGTATTTAGTTTATTTTGGCATCCGGATGATGATTCTAGCATGAAATTGCTTGGGCACCTGTTAATTTTTAAGATTTTGACACATTCAGCTCAAATGTACAATCATGCGCTAAAAACGCATTTAAAGCAATAAAAAGGTGATTATGGCTGTCAAACCTAAACCAAACGTTGTGCACTCAAATCTTTTGCTGTATTTAGTTTATTTTGGCATCCGGATGATGATTCTAGCATGAAATTGCTTGGGCACCTGTTAATTTTTAAGATTTTGACACATTCAGCTCAAATGTACACAATTGCTGATTATGGCTGTCAAATCTAAACCAAACGTTGTGCACTCAAATCTTTTGCTGTATTTAGTTTATTTTGGCATCTGGATGATGATTCTAGCATGAAATTGCTTGGACACCTGTTAATTTTTAAGATTTTGACACATTCAGCTCAAATGTACACAATTGCTGATTATGGTTGTCAAATCTAAACCAAACGTTGTGCACTCAAATCTTTTGCTGTATTTAGTTTATTTTGGCATCTGGATGATGATTCTAGCATGAAATTGCTTGGGCACCTGTTAATTTTTAAGATTTTGACACATTCAGCTCAAATGTACAATCATGCGCTACAAACGCATTTAAAGCAATAAAAAGGTGATTATGGCTGTCAAACCAAAACCAAACGTTGTGCACTCAAATCTTTTGCTGTATTTAGTTTATTTTGGCATCCGGATGATGATTCTAGCATGAAATTGCTTGGGCACCTGTTAATTTTTAAGATTTTGACACATTCAGCTCAAATGTACACAATTGCTGATTATGGCTGTCAAATCTAAACCAAACGTTGTGCACTCAAATCTTTTGCTGTATTTAGTTTATTTTGGCATCCGGATGATGATTCTAGCATGAAATTGCTTGGGCACCTGTTAATTTTTAAGATTTTGACACATTCAGCTCAAATGTACAATCATGCGCTAAAAACGCATTTAAAGCAATAAAAAGGTGATTATGGCTGTCAAACCTAAACCAAACGTTGTGCACTCAAATCTTTTGCTGTATTTAGTTTATTTTGGCATCCGGATGATGATTCTAGCATGAAATTGCTTGGGCACCTGTTAATTTTTAAGATTTTGACACATTCAGCTCAAATGTACACAATTGCTGATTATGGCTGTCAAATCTAAACCAAACGTTGTGCACTCAAATCTTTTGCTGTATTTAGTTTATTTTGGCATCCGGATGATGATTCTAGCATGAAATTGCTTGGGCACCTGTTAATTTTTAAGATTTTGACACATTCAGCTCAAATGTACAATCATGCGCTACAAACGCATTTAAAGCAATAAAAAGGTGATTATGGCTGTCAAACCAAAACCAAACGTTGTGCACTCAAATCTTTTGCTGTATTTAGTTTATTTTGGCATCCGGATGATGATTCTAGCATGAAATTGCTTGGGCACCTGTTAATTTTTAAGATTTTGACACATTCAGCTCAAATGTACAATCATGCGCTAAAAACGCATTTAAAGCAATAAAAAGGTGATTATGGCTGTCAAACCTAAACCAAACGTTGTGCACTCAAATCTTTTGCTGTATTTAGTTTATTTTGGCATCCGGATGATGATTCTAGCATGAAATTGCTTGGGCACCTGTTAATTTTTAAGATTTTGACACATTCAGCTCAAATGTACACAATTGCTGATTATGGCTGTCAAATCTAAACCAAACGTTGTGCACTCAAATCTTTTGCTGTATTTAGTTTATTTTGGCATCCGGATGATGATTCTAGCATGAAATTGCTTGGGCACCTGTTAATTTTTAAGATTTTGACACATTCAGCTCAAATGTACAATCATGCGCTAAAAACGCATTTAAAGCAATAAAAAGGTGATTATGGCTGTCAAACCTAAACCAAACGTTGTGCACTCAAATCTTTTGCTGTATTTAGTTTATTTTGGCATCCGGATGATGATTCTAGCATGAAATTGCTTGGGCACCTGTTAATTTTTAAGATTTTGACACATTCAGCTCAAATGTACACAATTGCTGATTATGGCTGTCAAATCTAAACCAAACGTTGTGCACTCAAATCTTTTGCTGTATTTAGTTTATTTTGGCATCCGGATGATGATTCTAGCATGAAATTGCTTGGGCACCTGTTAATTTTTAAGATTTTGACACATTCAGCTCAAATGTACAATCATGCGCTACAAACCCTTTTAAAGCAATAAAAAGGTGATTATGGCTGTCAAACCAAAACCAAACGTTGTGCACTCAAATCTTTTGCTGTATTTAGTTTATTTTGGCATCCGGATGATGATTCTAGCATGAAATTGCTTGGGCACCTGTTAATTTTTAAGATTTTGACACATTCAGCTCAAATGTACACAATTGCTGATTATGGCTGTCAAATCTAAACCAAACGTTGTGCACTCAAATCTTTTGCTGTATTTAGTTTATTTTGGCATCCGGATGATGATTCTAGCATGAAATTGCTTGGGCACCTGTTAATTTTTAAGATTTTGACACATTCAGCTCAAATGTACAATCATGCGCTAAAAACGCATTTAAAGCAATAAAAAGGTGATTATGGCTGTCAAACCTAAACCAAACGTTGTGCACTCAAATCTTTTGCTGTATTTAGTTTATTTTGGCATCCGGATGATGATTCTAGCATGAAATTGCTTGGGCACCTGTTAATTTTTAAGATTTTGACACATTCAGCTCAAATGTACACAATTGCTGATTATGGCTGTCAAATCTAAACCAAACGTTGTGCACTCAAATCTTTTGCTGTATTTAGTTTATTTTGGCATCCGGATGATGATTCTAGCATGAAATTGCTTGGGCACCTGTTAATTTTTAAGATTTTGACACATTCAGCTCAAATGTACAATCATGCGCTACAAACGCATTTAAAGCAATAAAAAGGTGATTATGGCTGTCAAACCAAAACCAAACGTTGTGCACTCAAATCTTTTGCTGTATTTAGTTTATTTTGGCATCCGGATGATGATTCTAGCATGAAATTGCTTGGGCACCTGTTAATTTTTAAGATTTTGACACATTCAGCTCAAATGTACACAATTGCTGATTATGGCTGTCAAATCTAAACCAAACGTTGTGCACTCAAATCTTTTGCTGTATTTAGTTTATTTTGGCATCCGGATGATGATTCTAGCATGAAATTGCTTGGGCACCTGTTAATTTTTAAGATTTTGACACATTCAGCTCAAATGTACAATCATGCGCTAAAAACGCATTTAAAGCAATAAAAAGGTGATTATGGCTGTCAAACCTAAACCAAACGTTGTGCACTCAAATCTTTTGCTGTATTTAGTTTATTTTGGCATCCGGATGATGATTCTAGCATGAAATTGCTTGGGCACCTGTTAATTTTTAAGATTTTGACACATTCAGCTCAAATGTACACAATTGCTGATTATGGCTGTCAAATCTAAACCAAACGTTGTGCACTCAAATCTTTTGCTGTATTTAGTTTATTTTGGCATCTGGATGATGATTCTAGCATGAAATTGCTTGGGCACCTGTTAATTTTTAAGATTTTGACACATTCAGCTCAAATGTACAATCATGCGCTAAAAACGCATTTAAAGCAATAAAAAGGTGATTATGGCTGTCAAACCTAAACCAAACGTTGTGCACTCAAATCTTTTGCTGTATTTAGTTTATTTTGGCATCCGGATGATGATTCTAGCATGAAATTGCTTGGGCACCTGTTAATTTTTAAGATTTTGACACATTCAGCTCAAATGTACACAATTGCTGATTATGGCTGACAAATCTAAACCAAACGTTGTGCACTCAAATCTTTTGCTGTATTTAGTTTATTTTGGCATCCGGATGATGATTCTAGCATGAAATTGCTTGGGCACCTGTTAATTTTTAAGATTTTGACACATTCAGCTCAAATGTACAATCATGCGCTAAAAACGCATTTAAAGCAATAAAAAGGTGATTATGGCTGTCAAACCTAAACCAAACGTTGTGCACTCAAATCTTTTGCTGTATTTAGTTTATTTTGGCATCCGGATGATGATTCTAGCATGAAATTGCTTGGGCACCTGTTAATTTTTAAGATTTTGACACATTCAGCTCAAATGTACACAATTGCTGATTATGGCTGTCAAATCTAAACCAAACGTTGTGCACTCAAATCTTTTGCTGTATTTAGTTTATTTTGGCATCCGGATGATGATTCTAGCATGAAATTGCTTGGGCACCTGTTAATTTTTAAGATTTTGACACATTCAGCTCAAATGTACAATCATGCGCTAAAAACGCATTTAAAGCAATAAAAAGGTGATTATGGCTGTCAAACCTAAACCAAACGTTGTGCACTCAAATCTTTTGCTGTATTTAGTTTATTTTGGCATCCGGATGATGATTCTAGCATGAAATTGCTTGGGCACCTGTTAATTTTTAAGATTTTGACACATTCAGCTCAAATGTACACAATTGCTGATTATGGCTGTCAAATCTAAACCAAACGTTGTGCACTCAAATCTTTTGCTGTATTTAGTTTATTTTGGCATCCGGATGATGATTCTAGCATGAAATTGCTTGGGCACCTGTTAATTTTTAAGATTTTGACACATTCAGCTCAAATGTACAATCATGCGCTACAAACCCTTTTAAAGCAATAAAAAGGTGATTATGGCTGTCAAACCAAAACCAAACGTTGTGCACTCAAATCTTTTGCTGTATTTAGTTTATTTTGGCATCCGGATGATGATTCTAGCATGAAATTGCTTGGGCACCTGTTAATTTTTAAGATTTTGACACATTCAGCTCAAATGTACACAATTGCTGATTATGGCTGTCAAATCTAAACCAAACGTTGTGCACTCAAATCTTTTGCTGTATTTAGTTTATTTTGGCATCCGGATGATGATTCTAGCATGAAATTGCTTGGGCACCTGTTAATTTTTAAGATTTTGACACATTCAGCTCAAATGTACACAATTGCTGATTATGGCTGTCAAATCTAAACCAAACGTTGTGCACTCAAATCTTTTGCTGTATTTAGTTTATTTTGGCATCCGGATGATGATTCTAGCATGAAATTGCTTGGGCACCTGTTAATTTTTAAGATTTTGACACATTCAGCTCAAATGTACAATCATGCGCTAAAAACGCATTTAAAGCAATAAAAAGGTGATTATGGCTGTCAAACCTAAACCAAACGTTGTGCACTCAAATCTTTTGCTGTATTTAGTTTATTTTGGCATCCGGATGATGATTCTAGCATGAAATTGCTTGGGCACCTGTTAATTTTTAAGATTTTGACACATTCAGCTCAAATGTACACAATTGCTGATTATGGCTGTCAAATCTAAACCAAACGTTGTGCACTCAAATCTTTTGCTGTATTTAGTTTATTTTGGCATCCGGATGATGATTCTAGCATGAAATTGCTTGGGCACCTGTTAATTTTTAAGATTTTGACACATTCAGCTCAAATGTACAATCATGCGCTACAAACGCATTTAAAGCAATAAAAAGGTGATTATGGCTGTCAAACCAAAACCAAACGTTGTGCACTCAAATCTTTTGCTGTATTTAGTTTATTTTGGCATCCGGATGATGATTCTAGCATGAAATTGCTTGGGCACCTGTTAATTTTTAAGATTTTGACACATTCAGCTCAAATGTACAATCATGCGCTAAAAACGCATTTAAAGCAATAAAAAGGTGATTATGGCTGTCAAACCTAAACCAAACGTTGTGCACTCAAATCTTTTGCTGTATTTAGTTTATTTTGGCATCCGGATGATGATTCTAGCATGAAATTGCTTGGGCACCTGTTAATTTTTAAGATTTTGACACATTCAGCTCAAATGTACACAATTGCTGATTATGGCTGTCAAATCTAAACCAAACGTTGTGCACTCAAATCTTTTGCTGTATTTAGTTTATTTTGGCATCCGGATGATGATTCTAGCATGAAATTGCTTGGGCACCTGTTAATTTTTAAGATTTTGACACATTCAGCTCAAATGTACACAATTGCTGATTATGGCTGTCAAATCTAAACCAAACGTTGTGCACTCAAATCTTTTGCTGTATTTAGTTTATTTTGGCATCCGGATGATGATTCTAGCATGAAATTGCTTGGGCACCTGTTAATTTTTAAGATTTTGACACATTCAGCTCAAATGTACAATCATGCGCTAAAAACGCATTTAAAGCAATAAAAAGGTGATTATGGCTGTCAAACCTAAACCAAACGTTGTGCACTCAAATCTTTTGCTGTATTTAGTTTATTTTGGCATCCGGATGATGATTCTAGCATGAAATTGCTTGGGCACCTGTTAATTTTTAAGATTTTGACACATTCAGCTCAAATGTACACAATTGCTGATTATGGCTGTCAAATCTAAACCAAACGTTGTGCACTCAAATCTTTTGCTGTATTTAGTTTATTTTGGCATCCGGATGATGATTCTAGCATGAAATTGCTTGGGCACCTGTTAATTTTTAAGATTTTGACACATTCAGCTCAAATGTACAATCATGCGCTACAAACGCATTTAAAGCAATAAAAAGGTGATTATGGCTGTCAAACCAAAACCAAACGTTGTGCACTCAAATCTTTTGCTGTATTTAGTTTATTTTGGCATCCGGATGATGATTCTAGCATGAAATTGCTTGGGCACCTGTTAATTTTTAAGATTTTGACACATTCAGCTCAAATGTACAATCATGCGCTAAAAACGCATTTAAAGCAATAAAAAGGTGATTATGGCTGTCAAACCTAAACCAAACGTTGTGCACTCAAATCTTTTGCTGTATTTAGTTTATTTTGGCATCCGGATGATGATTCTAGCATGAAATTGCTTGGGCACCTGTTAATTTTTAAGATTTTGACACATTCAGCTCAAATGTACACAATTGCTGATTATGGCTGTCAAATCTAAACCAAACGTTGTGCACTCAAATCTTTTGCTGTATTTAGTTTATTTTGGCATCCGGATGATGATTCTAGCATGAAATTGCTTGGGCACCTGTTAATTTTTAAGATTTTGACACATTCAGCTCAAATGTACAATCATGCGCTACAAACCCTTTTAAAGCAATAAAAAGGTGATTATGGCTGTCAAACCAAAACCAAACGTTGTGCACTCAAATCTTTTGCTGTATTTAGTTTATTTTGGCATCCGGATGATGATTCTAGCATGAAATTGCTTGGGCACCTGTTAATTTTTAAGATTTTGACACATTCAGCTCAAATGTACAATCATGCGCTACAAACCCTTTTAAAGCAATAAAAAGGTGATTATGGCTGTCAAACCAAAACCAAACGTTGTGCACTCAAATCTTTTGCTGTATTTAGTTTATTTTGGCATCCGGATGATGATTCTAGCATGAAATTGCTTGGGCACCTGTTAATTTTTAAGATTTTGACACATTCAGCTCAAATGTACACAATTGCTGATTATGGCTGTCAAATCTAAACCAAACGTTGTGCACTCAAATCTTTTGCTGTATTTAGTTTATTTTGGCATCCGGATGATGATTCTAGCATGAAATTGCTTGGGCACCTGTTAATTTTTAAGATTTTGACACATTCAGCTCAAATGTACAATCATGCGCTAAAAACGCATTTAAAGCAATAAAAAGGTGATTATGGCTGTCAAACCTAAACCAAACGTTGTGCACTCAAATCTTTTGCTGTATTTAGTTTATTTTGGCATCCGGATGATGATTCTAGCATGAAATTGCTTGGGCACCTGTTAATTTTTAAGATTTTGACACATTCAGCTCAAATGTACACAATTGCTGATTATGGCTGTCAAATCTAAACCAAACGTTGTGCACTCAAATCTTTTGCTGTATTTAGTTTATTTTGGCATCCGGATGATGATTCTAGCATGAAATTGCTTGGGCACCTGTTAATTTTTAAGATTTTGACACATTCAGCTCAAATGTACAATCATGCGCTACAAACCCTTTTAAAGCAATAAAAAGGTGATTATGGCTGTCAAACCAAAACCAAACGTTGTGCACTCAAATCTTTTGCTGTATTTAGTTTATTTTGGCATCCGGATGATGATTCTAGCATGAAATTGCTTGGGCACCTGTTAATTTTTAAGATTTTGACACATTCAGCTCAAATGTACACAATTGCTGATTATGGCTGTCAAATCTAAACCAAACGTTGTGCACTCAAATCTTTTGCTGTATTTAGTTTATTTTGGCATCCGGATGATGATTCTAGCATGAAATTGCTTGGGCACCTGTTAATTTTTAAGATTTTGACACATTCAGCTCAAATGTACAATCATGCGCTACAAACGCATTTAAAGCAATAAAAAGGTGATTATGGCTGTCAAACCAAAACCAAACGTTGTGCACTCAAATCTTTTGCTGTATTTAGTTTATTTTGGCATCCGGATGATGATTCTAGCATGAAATTGCTTGGGCACCTGTTAATTTTTAAGATTTTGACACATTCAGCTCAAATGTACAATCATGCGCTAAAAACGCATTTAAAGCAATAAAAAGGTGATTATGGCTGTCAAACCTAAACCAAACGTTGTGCACTCAAATCTTTTGCTGTATTTAGTTTATTTTGGCATCCGGATGATGATTCTAGCATGAAATTGCTTGGGCACCTGTTAATTTTTAAGATTTTGACACATTCAGCTCAAATGTACACAATTGCTGATTATGGCTGTCAAATCTAAACCAAACGTTGTGCACTCAAATCTTTTGCTGTATTTAGTTTATTTTGGCATCCGGATGATGATTCTAGCATGAAATTGCTTGGGCACCTGTTAATTTTTAAGATTTTGACACATTCAGCTCAAATGTACAATCATGCGCTACAAACCCTTTTAAAGCAATAAAAAGGTGATTATGGCTGTCAAACCAAAACCAAACGTTGTGCACTCAAATCTTTTGCTGTATTTAGTTTATTTTGGCATCCGGATGATGATTCTAGCATGAAATTGCTTGGGCACCTGTTAATTTTTAAGATTTTGACACATTCAGCTCAAATGTACAATCATGCGCTACAAACCCTTTTAAAGCAATAAAAAGGTGATTATGGCTGTCAAACCAAAACCAAACGTTGTGCACTCAAATCTTTTGCTGTATTTAGTTTATTTTGGCATCCGGATGATGATTCTAGCATGAAATTGCTTGGGCACCTGTTAATTTTTAAGATTTTGACACATTCAGCTCAAATGTACACAATTGCTGATTATGGCTGTCAAATCTAAACCAAACGTTGTGCACTCAAATCTTTTGCTGTATTTAGTTTATTTTGGCATCCGGATGATGATTCTAGCATGAAATTGCTTGGGCACCTGTTAATTTTTAAGATTTTGACACATTCAGCTCAAATGTACAATCATGCGCTAAAAACGCATTTAAAGCAATAAAAAGGTGATTATGGCTGTCAAACCTAAACCAAACGTTGTGCACTCAAATCTTTTGCTGTATTTAGTTTATTTTGGCATCCGGATGATGATTCTAGCATGAAATTGCTTGGGCACCTGTTAATTTTTAAGATTTTGACACATTCAGCTCAAATGTACACAATTGCTGATTATGGCTGTCAAATCTAAACCAAACGTTGTGCACTCAAATCTTTTGCTGTATTTAGTTTATTTTGGCATCCGGATGATGATTCTAGCATGAAATTGCTTGGGCACCTGTTAATTTTTAAGATTTTGACACATTCAGCTCAAATGTACAATCATGCGCTACAAACGCATTTAAAGCAATAAAAAGGTGATTATGGCTGTCAAACCAAAACCAAACGTTGTGCACTCAAATCTTTTGCTGTATTTAGTTTATTTTGGCATCCGGATGATGATTCTAGCATGAAATTGCTTGGGCACCTGTTAATTTTTAAGATTTTGACACATTCAGCTCAAATGTACAATCATGCGCTAAAAACGCATTTAAAGCAATAAAAAGGTGATTATGGCTGTCAAACCTAAACCAAACGTTGTGCACTCAAATCTTTTGCTGTATTTAGTTTATTTTGGCATCCGGATGATGATTCTAGCATGAAATTGCTTGGGCACCTGTTAATTTTTAAGATTTTGACACATTCAGCTCAAATGTACACAATTGCTGATTATGGCTGTCAAATCTAAACCAAACGTTGTGCACTCAAATCTTTTGCTGTATTTAGTTTATTTTGGCATCCGGATGATGATTCTAGCATGAAATTGCTTGGGCACCTGTTAATTTTTAAGATTTTGACACATTCAGCTCAAATGTACAATCATGCGCTACAAACCCTTTTAAAGCAATAAAAAGGTGATTATGGCTGTCAAACCAAAACCAAACGTTGTGCACTCAAATCTTTTGCTGTATTTAGTTTATTTTGGCATCCGGATGATGATTCTAGCATGAAATTGCTTGGGCACCTGTTAATTTTTAAGATTTTGACACATTCAGCTCAAATGTACAATCATGCGCTACAAACCCTTTTAAAGCAATAAAAAGGTGATTATGGCTGTCAAACCAAAACCAAACGTTGTGCACTCAAATCTTTTGCTGTATTTAGTTTATTTTGGCATCCGGATGATGATTCTAGCATGAAATTGCTTGGGCACCTGTTAATTTTTAAGATTTTGACACATTCAGCTCAAATGTACACAATTGCTGATTATGGCTGTCAAATCTAAACCAAACGTTGTGCACTCAAATCTTTTGCTGTATTTAGTTTATTTTGGCATCCGGATGATGATTCTAGCATGAAATTGCTTGGGCACCTGTTAATTTTTAAGATTTTGACACATTCAGCTCAAATGTACAATCATGCGCTAAAAACGCATTTAAAGCAATAAAAAGGTGATTATGGCTGTCAAACCTAAACCAAACGTTGTGCACTCAAATCTTTTGCTGTATTTAGTTTATTTTGGCATCCGGATGATGATTCTAGCATGAAATTGCTTGGGCACCTGTTAATTTTTAAGATTTTGACACATTCAGCTCAAATGTACACAATTGCTGATTATGGCTGTCAAATCTAAACCAAACGTTGTGCACTCAAATCTTTTGCTGTATTTAGTTTATTTTGGCATCTGGATGATGATTCTAGCATGAAATTGCTTGGGCACCTGTTAATTTTTAAGATTTTGACACATTCAGCTCAAATGTACAATCATGCGCTACAAACGCATTTAAAGCAATAAAAAGGTGATTATGGCTGTCAAACCAAAACCAAACGTTGTGCACTCAAATCTTTTGCTGTATTTAGTTTATTTTGGCATCCGGATGATGATTCTAGCATGAAATTGCTTGGGCACCTGTTAATTTTTAAGATTTTGACACATTCAGCTCAAATGTACACAATTGCTGATTATGGCTGTCAAATCTAAACCAAACGTTGTGCACTCAAATCTTTTGGTGTATTTAGTTTATTTTGGCATCCGGATGATGATTCTAGCATGAAATTGCTTGGGCACCTGTTAATTTTTAAGATTTTGACACATTCAGCTCAAATGTACAATCATGCGCTAAAAACGCATTTAAAGCAATAAAAAGGTGATTATGGCTGTCAAACCTAAACCAAACGTTGTGCACTCAAATCTTTTGCTGTATTTAGTTTATTTTGGCATCCGGATGATGATTCTAGCATGAAATTGCTTGGGCACCTGTTAATTTTTAAGATTTTGACACATTCAGCTCAAATGTACACAATTGCTGATTATGGCTGTCAAATCTAAACCAAACGTTGTGCACTCAAATCTTTTGCTGTATTTAGTTTATTTTGGCATCTGGATGATGATTCTAGCATGAAATTGCTTGGGCACCTGTTAATTTTTAAGATTTTGACACATTCAGCTCAAATGTACAATCATGCGCTACAAACGCATTTAAAGCAATAAAAAGGTGATTATGGCTGTCAAACCAAAACCAAACGTTGTGCACTCAAATCTTTTGCTGTATTTAGTTTATTTTGGCATCCGGATGATGATTCTAGCATGAAATTGCTTGGGCACCTGTTAATTTTTAAGATTTTGACACATTCAGCTCAAATGTACACAATTGCTGATTATGGCTGTCAAATCTAAACCAAACGTTGTGCACTCAAATCTTTTGGTGTATTTAGTTTATTTTGGCATCCGGATGATGATTCTAGCATGAAATTGCTTGGGCACCTGTTAATTTTTAAGATTTTGACACATTCAGCTCAAATGTACAATCATGCGCTAAAAACGCATTTAAAGCAATAAAAAGGTGATTATGGCTGTCAAACCTAAACCAAACGTTGTGCACTCAAATCTTTTGCTGTATTTAGTTTATTTTGGCATCCGGATGATGATTCTAGCATGAAATTGCTTGGGCACCTGTTAATTTTTAAGATTTTGACACATTCAGCTCAAATGTACACAATTGCTGATTATGGCTGTCAAATCTAAACCAAACGTTGTGCACTCAAATCTTTTGCTGTATTTAGTTTATTTTGGCATCTGGATGATGATTCTAGCATGAAATTGCTTGGGCACCTGTTAATTTTTAAGATTTTGACACATTCAGCTCAAATGTACAATCATGCGCTACAAACGCATTTAAAGCAATAAAAAGGTGATTATGGCTGTCAAACCAAAACCAAACGTTGTGCACTCAAATCTTTTGCTGTATTTAGTTTATTTTGGCATCCGGATGATGATTCTAGCATGAAATTGCTTGGGCACCTGTTAATTTTTAAGATTTTGACACATTCAGCTCAAATGTACACAATTGCTGATTATGGCTGTCAAATCTAAACCAAACGTTGTGCACTCAAATCTTTTGCTGTATTTAGTTTATTTTGGCATCCGGATGATGATTCTAGCATGAAATTGCTTGGGCACCTGTTAATTTTTAAGATTTTGACACATTCAGCTCAAATGTACAATCATGCGCTAAAAACGCATTTAAAGCAATAAAAAGGTGATTATGGCTGTCAAACCTAAACCAAACGTTGTGCACTCAAATCTTTTGCTGTATTTAGTTTATTTTGGCATCCGGATGATGATTCTAGCATGAAATTGCTTGGGCACCTGTTAATTTTTAAGATTTTGACACATTCAGCTCAAATGTACACAATTGCTGATTATGGCTGTCAAATCTAAACCAAACGTTGTGCACTCAAATCTTTTGCTGTATTTAGTTTATTTTGGCATCCGGATCATGATTCTAGCATGAAATTGCTTGGGCACCTGTTAATTTTTAAGATTTTGACACATTCAGCTCAAATGTACAATCATGCGCTACAAACGCATTTAAAGCAATAAAAAGGTGATTATGGCTGTCAAACCAAAACCAAACGTTGTGCACTCAAATCTTTTGCTGTATTTAGTTTATTTTGGCATCCGGATGATGATTCTAGCATGAAATTGCTTGGGCACCTGTTAATTTTTAAGATTTTGACACATTCACCTCAAATGTACAATCATGCGCTAAAAACGCATTTAAAGCAATAAAAAGGTGATTATGGCTGTCAAACCTAAACCAAACGTTGTGCACTCAAATCTTTTGCTGTATTTAGTTTATTTTGGCATCCGGATGATGATTCTAGCATGAAATTGCTTGGGCACCTGTTAATTTTTAAGATTTTGACACATTCAGCTCAAATGTACACAATTGCTGATTATGGCTGTCAAATCTAAACCAAACGTTGTGCACTCAAATCTTTTGCTGTATTTAGTTTATTTTGGCATCCGGATGATGATTCTAGCATGAAATTGCTTGGGCACCTGTTAATTTTTAAGATTTTGACACATTCAGCTCAAATGTACAATCATGCGCTACAAACGCATTTAAAGCAATAAAAAGGTGATTATGGCTGTCAAACCAAAACCAAACGTTGTGCACTCAAATCTTTTGCTGTATTTAGTTTATTTTGGCATCCGGATGATGATTCTAGCATGAAATTGCTTGGGCACCTGTTAATTTTTAAGATTTTGACACATTCAGCTCAAATGTACACAATTGCTGATTATGGCTGTCAAATCTAAACCAAACGTTGTGCACTCAAATCTTTTGCTGTATTTAGTTTATTTTGGCATCCGGATGATGATTCTAGCATGAAATTGCTTGGGCACCTGTTAATTTTTAAGATTTTGACACATTCAGCTCAAATGTACACAATTGCTGATTATGGCTGTCAAATCTAAACCAAACGTTGTGCACTCAAATCTTTTGCTGTATTTAGTTTATTTTGGCATCCGGATGATGATTCTAGCATGAAATTGCTTGGGCACCTGTTAATTTTTAAGATTTTGACACATTCAGCTCAAATGTACAATCATGCGCTAAAAACGCATTTAAAGCAATAAAAAGGTGATTATGGCTGTCAAACCTAAACCAAACGTTGTGCACTCAAATCTTTTGCTGTATTTAGTTTATTTTGGCATCCGGATGATGATTCTAGCATGAAATTGCTTGGGCACCTGTTAATTTTTAAGATTTTGACACATTCAGCTCAAATGTACACAATTGCTGATTATGGCTGTCAAATCTAAACCAAACGTTGTGCACTCAAATCTTTTGCTGTATTTAGTTTATTTTGGCATCCGGATGATGATTCTAGCATGAAATTGCTTGGGCACCTGTTAATTTTTAAGATTTTGACACATTCAGCTCAAATGTACAATCATGCGCTACAAACGCATTTAAAGCAATAAAAAGGTGATTATGGCTGTCAAACCAAAACCAAACGTTGTGCACTCAAATCTTTTGCTGTATTTAGTTTATTTTGGCATCCGGATGATGATTCTAGCATGAAATTGCTTGGGCACCTGTTAATTTTTAAGATTTTGACACATTCAGCTCAAATGTACAATCATGCGCTAAAAACGCATTTAAAGCAATAAAAAGGTGATTATGGCTGTCAAACCTAAACCAAACGTTGTGCACTCAAATCTTTTGCTGTATTTAGTTTATTTTGGCATCCGGATGATGATTCTAGCATGAAATTGCTTGGGCACCTGTTAATTTTTAAGATTTTGACACATTCAGCTCAAATGTACACAATTGCTGATTATGGCTGTCAAATCTAAACCAAACGTTGTGCACTCAAATCTTTTGCTGTATTTAGTTTATTTTGGCATCCGGATGATGATTCTAGCATGAAATTGCTTGGGCACCTGTTAATTTTTAAGATTTTGACACATTCAGCTCAAATGTACAATCATGCGCTACAAACCCTTTTAAAGCAATAAAAAGGTGATTATGGCTGTCAAACCAAAACCAAACGTTGTGCACTCAAATCTTTTGCTGTATTTAGTTTATTTTGGCATCCGGATGATGATTCTAGCATGAAATTGCTTGGGCACCTGTTAATTTTTAAGATTTTGACACATTCAGCTCAAATGTACAATCATGCGCTACAAACCCTTTTAAAGCAATAAAAAGGTGATTATGGCTGTCAAACCAAAACCAAACGTTGTGCACTCAAATCTTTTGCTGTATTTAGTTTATTTTGGCATCCGGATGATGATTCTAGCATGAAATTGCTTGGGCACCTGTTAATTTTTAAGAGTTTGACACATTCAGCTCAAATGTACACAATTGCTGATTATGGCTGTCAAATCTAAACCAAACGTTGTGCACTCAAATCTTTTGCTGTATTTAGTTTATTTTGGCATCCGGATGATGATTCTAGCATGAAATTGCTTGGGCACCTGTTAATTTTTAAGATTTTGACACATTCAGCTCAAATGTACAATCATGCGCTAAAAACGCATTTAAAGCAATAAAAAGGTGATTATGGCTGTCAAACCTAAACCAAACGTTGTGCACTCAAATCTTTTGCTGTATTTAGTTTATTTTGGCATCCGGATGATGATTCTAGCATGAAATTGCTTGGGCACCTGTTAATTTTTAAGATTTTGACACATTCAGCTCAAATGTACACAATTGCTGATTATGGCTGTCAAATCGAAACCAAACGTTGTGCACTCAAATCTTTTGCTGTATTTAGTTTATTTTGGCATCTGGATGATGATTCTAGCATGAAATTGCTTGGGCACCTGTTAATTTTTAAGATTTTGACACATTCAGCTCAAATGTACAATCATGCGCTACAAACGCATTTAAAGCAATAAAAAGGTGATTATGGCTGTCAAACCAAAACCAAACGTTGTGCACTCAAATCTTTTGCTGTATTTAGTTTATTTTGGCATCCGGATGATGATTCTAGCATGAAATTGCTTGGGCACCTGTTAATTTTTAAGATTTTGACACATTCAGCTCAAATGTACACAATTGCTGATTATGGCTGTCAAATCTAAACGAAACGTTGTGCACTCAAATCTTTTGCTGTATTTAGTTTATTTTGGCATCCGGATGATGATTCTAGCATGAAATTGCTTGGGCACCTGTTAATTTTTAAGATTTTGACACATTCAGCTCAAATGTACAATCATGCGCTAAAAACGCATTTAAAGCAATAAAAAGGTGATTATGGCTGTCAAACCTAAACCAAACGTTGTGCACTCAAATCTTTTGCTGTATTTAGTTTATTTTGGCATCCGGATGATGATTCTAGCATGAAATTGCTTGGGCACCTGTTAATTTTTAAGATTTTGACACATTCAGCTCAAATGTACACAATTGCTGATTATGGCTGTCAAATCTAAACCAAACGTTGTGCACTCAAATCTTTTGCTGTATTTAGTTTATTTTGGCATCCGGATGATGATTCTAGCATGAAATTGCTTGGGCACCTGTTAATTTTTAAGATTTTGACACATTCAGCTCAAATGTACAATCATGCGCTAAAAACGCATTTAAAGCAATAAAAAGGTGATTATGGCTGTCAAACCTAAACCAAACGTTGTGCACTCAAATCTTTTGCTGTATTTAGTTTATTTTGGCATCCGGATGATGATTCTAGCATGAAATTGCTTGGGCACCTGTTAATTTTTAAGATTTTGACACATTCAGCTCAAATGTACACAATTGCTGATTATGGCTGTCAAATCTAAACCAAACGTTGTGCACTCAAATCTTTTGCTGTATTTAGTTTATTTTGGCATCCGGATGATGATTCTAGCATGAAATTGCTTGGGCACCTGTTAATTTTTAAGATTTTGACACATTCAGCTCAAATGTACAATCATGCGCTAAAAACGCATTTAAAGCAATAAAAAGGTGATTATGGCTGTCAAACCTAAACCAAACGTTGTGCACTCAAATCTTTTGCTGTATTTAGTTTATTTTGGCATCTGGATGATGATTCTAGCATGAAATTGCTTGGGCACCTGTTAATTTTTAAGATTTTGACACATTCAGCTCAAATGTACACAATTGCTGATTATGGCTGTCAAATCTAAACCAAACGTTGTGCACTCAAATCTTTTGCTGTATTTAGTTTATTTTGGCATCTGGATGATGATTCTAGCATGAAATTGCTTGGGCACCTGTTAATTTTTAAGATTTTGACACATTCAGCTCAAATGTACAATCATGCGCTACAAACGCATTTAAAGCAATAAAAAGGTGATTATGGCTGTCAAACCTAAACCAAACGTTGTGCACTCAAATCTTTTGCTGTATTTAGTTTATTTTGGCATCCGGATGATGATTCTAGCATGAAATTGCTTGGGCACCTGTTAATTTTTAAGATTTTGACACATTCAGCTCAAATGTACACAATTGCTGATTATGGCTGTCAAATCTAAACCAAACGTTGTGCACTCAAATCTTTTGCTGTATTTAGTTTATTTTGGCATCCGGATGATGATTCTAGCATGAAATTGCTTGGGCACCTGTTAATTTTTAAGATTTTGACACATTCAGCTCAAATGTACAATCATGCGCTACAAACCCTTTTAAAGCAATAAAAAGGTGATTATGGCTGTCAAACCAAAACCAAACGTTGTGCACTCAAATCTTTTGCTGTATTTAGTTTATTTTGGCATCCGGATGATGATTCTAGCATGAAATTGCTTGGGCACCTGTTAATTTTTAAGATTTTGACACATTCAGCTCAAATGTACACAATTGCTGATTATGGCTGTCAAATCTAAACCAAACGTTGTGCACTCAAATCTTTTGCTGTATTTAGTTTATTTTGGCATCCGGATGATGATTCTAGCATGAAATTGCTTGGGCACCTGTTAATTTTTAAGATTTTGACACATTCAGCTCAAATGTACACAATTGCTGATTATGGCTGTCAAATCTAAACCAAACGTTGTGCACTCAAATCTTTTGCTGTATTTAGTTTATTTTGGCATCTGGATGATGATTCTAGCATGAAATTGCTTGGGCACCTGTTAATTTTTAAGATTTTGACACATTCAGCTCAAATGTACAATCATGCGCTACAAACGCATTTAAAGCAATAAAAAGGTGATTATGGCTGTCAAACCAAAACCAAACGTTGTGCACTCAAATCTTTTGCTGTATTTAGTTTATTTTGGCATCCGGATGATGATTCTAGCATGAAATTGCTTGGGCACCTGTTAATTTTTAAGATTTTGACACATTCAGCTCAAATGTACACAATTGCTGATTATGGCTGTCAAATCTAAACCAAACGTTGTGCACTCAAATCTTTTGCTGTATTTAGTTTATTTTGGCATCCGGATGATGATTCTAGCATGAAATTGCTTGGGCACCTGTTAATTTTTAAGATTTTGACACATTCAGCTCAAATGTACACAATTGCTGATTATGGCTGTCAAATCTAAACCAAACGTTGTGCACTCAAATCTTTTGCTGTATTTAGTTTATTTTGGCATCCGGATGATGATTCTAGCATGAAATTGCTTGGGCACCTGTTAATTTTTAAGATTTTGACACATTCAGCTCAAATGTACAATCATGCGCTAAAAACGCATTTAAAGCAATAAAAAGGTGATTATGGCTGTCAAACCTAAACCAAACGTTGTGCACTCAAATCTTTTGCTGTATTTAGTTTATTTTGGCATCCGGATGATGATTCTAGCATGAAATTGCTTGGGCACCTGTTAATTTTTAAGATTTTGACACATTCAGCTCAAATGTACACAATTGCTGATTATGGCTGTCAAATCTAAACCAAACGTTGTGCACTCAAATCTTTTGCTGTATTTAGTTTATTTTGGCATCTGGATGATGATTCTAGCATGAAATTGCTTGGGCACCTGTTAATTTTTAAGATTTTGACACATTCAGCTCAAATGTACAATCATGCGCTACAAACGCATTTAAAGCAATAAAAAGGTGATTATGGCTGTCAAACCAAAACCAAACGTTGTGCACTCAAATCTTTTGCTGTATTTAGTTTATTTTGGCATCCGGATGATGATTCTAGCATGAAATTGCTTGGGCACCTGTTAATTTTTAAGATTTTGACACATTCAGCTCAAATGTACACAATTGCTGATTATGGCTGTCAAATCTAAACCAAACGTTGTGCACTCAAATCTTTTGCTGTATTTAGTTTATTTTGGCATCCGGATGATGATTCTAGCATGAAATTGCTTGGGCACCTGTTAATTTTTAAGATTTTGACACATTCAGCTCAAATGTACACAATTGCTGATTATGGCTGTCAAATCTAAACCAAACGTTGTGCACTCAAATCTTTTGCTGTATTTAGTTTATTTTGGCATCCGGATGATGATTCTAGCATGAAATTGCTTGGGCACCTGTTAATTTTTAAGATTTTGACACATTCAGCTCAAATGTACAATCATGCGCTAAAAACGCATTTAAAGCAATAAAAAGGTGATTATGGCTGTCAAACCTAAACCAAACGTTGTGCACTCAAATCTTTTGCTGTATTTAGTTTATTTTGGCATCTGGATGATGATTCTAGCATGAAATTGCTTGGGCACCTGTTAATTTTTAAGATTTTGACACATTCAGCTCAAATGTACACAATTGCTGATTATGGCTGTCAAATCTAAACCAAACGTTGTGCACTCAAATCTTTTGCTGTATTTAGTTTATTTTGGCATCTGGATGATGATTCTAGCATGAAATTGCTTGGGCACCTGTTAATTTTTAAGATTTTGACACATTCAGCTCAAATGTACAATCATGCGCTACAAACGCATTTAAAGCAATAAAAAGGTGATTATGGCTGTCAAACCTAAACCAAACGTTGTGCACTCAAATCTTTTGCTGTATTTAGTTTATTTTGGCATCCGGATGATGATTCTAGCATGAAATTGCTTGGGCACCTGTTAATTTTTAAGATTTTGACACATTCAGCTCAAATGTACACAATTGCTGATTATGGCTGTCAAATCTAAACCAAACGTTGTGCACTCAAATCTTTTGCTGTATTTAGTTTATTTTGGCATCCGGATGATGATTCTAGCATGAAATTGCTTGGGCACCTGTTAATTTTTAAGATTTTGACACATTCAGCTCAAATGTACAATCATGCGCTACAAACCCTTTTAAAGCAATAAAAAGGTGATTATGGCTGTCAAACCAAAACCAAACGTTGTGCACTCAAATCTTTTGCTGTATTTAGTTTATTTTGGCATCCGGATGATGATTCTAGCATGAAATTGCTTGGGCACCTGTTAATTTTTAAGATTTTGACACATTCAGCTCAAATGTACACAATTGCTGATTATGGCTGTCAAATCTAAACCAAACGTTGTGCACTCAAATCTTTTGCTGTATTTAGTTTATTTTGGCATCCGGATGATGATTCTAGCATGAAATTGCTTGGGCACCTGTTAATTTTTAAGATTTTGACACATTCAGCTCAAATGTACACAATTGCTGATTATGGCTGTCAAATCTAAACCAAACGTTGTGCACTCAAATCTTTTGCTGTATTTAGTTTATTTTGGCATCTGGATGATGATTCTAGCATGAAATTGCTTGGGCACCTGTTAATTTTTAAGATTTTGACACATTCAGCTCAAATGTACAATCATGCGCTACAAACGCATTTAAAGCAATAAAAAGGTGATTATGGCTGTCAAACCAAAACCAAACGTTGTGCACTCAAATCTTTTGCTGTATTTAGTTTATTTTGGCATCCGGATGATGATTCTAGCATGAAATTGCTTGGGCACCTGTTAATTTTTAAGATTTTGACACATTCAGCTCAAATGTACACAATTGCTGATTATGGCTGTCAAATCTAAACCAAACGTTGTGCACTCAAATCTTTTGCTGTATTTAGTTTATTTTGGCATCCGGATGATGATTCTAGCATGAAATTGCTTGGGCACCTGTTAATTTTTAAGATTTTGACACATTCAGCTCAAATGTACACAATTGCTGATTATGGCTGTCAAATCTAAACCAAACGTTGTGCACTCAAATCTTTTGCTGTATTTAGTTTATTTTGGCATCCGGATGATGATTCTAGCATGAAATTGCTTGGGCACCTGTTAATTTTTAAGATTTTGACACATTCAGCTCAAATGTACAATCATGCGCTAAAAACGCATTTAAAGCAATAAAAAGGTGATTATGGCTGTCAAACCTAAACCAAACGTTGTGCACTCAAATCTTTTGCTGTATTTAGTTTATTTTGGCATCCGGATGATGATTCTAGCATGAAATTGCTTGGGCACCTGTTAATTTTTAAGATTTTGACACATTCAGCTCAAATGTACACAATTGCTGATTATGGCTGTCAAATCTAAACCAAACGTTGTGCACTCAAATCTTTTGCTGTATTTAGTTTATTTTGGCATCCGGATGATGATTCTAGCATGAAATTGCTTGGGCACCTGTTAATTTTTAAGATTTTGACACATTCAGCTCAAATGTACACAATTGCTGATTATGGCTGTCAAATCTAAACCAAACGTTGTGCACTCAAATCTTTTGCTGTATTTAGTTTATTTTGGCATCCGGATGATGATTCTAGCATGAAATTGCTTGGGCACCTGTTAATTTTTAAGATTTTGACACATTCAGCTCAAATGTACAATCATGCGCTACAAACCCTTTTAAAGCAATAAAAAGGTGATTATGGCTGTCAAACCAAAACCAAACGTTGTGCACTCAAATCTTTTGCTGTATTTAGTTTATTTTGGCATCCGGATGATGATTCTAGCATGAAATTGCTTGGGCACCTGTTAATTTTTAAGATTTTGACACATTCAGCTCAAATGTACACAATTGCTGATTATGGCTGTCAAATCTAAACCAAACGTTGTGCACTCAAATCTTTTGCTGTATTTAGTTTATTTTGGCATCCGGATGATGATTCTAGCATGAAATTGCTTGGGCACCTGTTAATTTTTAAGATTTTGACACATTCAGCTCAAATGTACAATCATGCGCTAAAAACGCATTTAAAGCAATAAAAAGGTGATTATGGCTGTCAAACCTAAACCAAACGTTGTGCACTCAAATCTTTTGCTGTATTTAGTTTATTTTGGCATCCGGATGATGATTCTAGCATGAAATTGCTTGGGCACCTGTTAATTTTTAAGATTTTGACACATTCAGCTCAAATGTACACAATTGCTGATTATGGCTGTCAAATCTAAACCAAACGTTGTGCACTCAAATCTTTTGCTGTATTTAGTTTATTTTGGCATCTGGATGATGATTCTAGCATGAAATTGCTTGGGCACCTGTTAATTTTTAAGATTTTGACACATTCAGCTCAAATGTACAATCATGCGCTACAAACGCATTTAAAGCAATAAAAAGGTGATTATGGCTGTCAAACCAAAACCAAACGTTGTGCACTCAAATCTTTTGCTGTATTTAGTTTATTTTGGCATCCGGATGATGATTCTAGCATGAAATTGCTTGGGCACCTGTTAATTTTTAAGATTTTGACACATTCAGCTCAAATGTACACAATTGCTGATTATGGCTGTCAAATCTAAACCAAACGTTGTGCACTCAAATCTTTTGCTGTATTTAGTTTATTTTGGCATCCGGATGATGATTCTAGCATGAAATTGCTTGGGCACCTGTTAATTTTTAAGATTTTGACACATTCAGCTCAAATGTACAATCATGCGCTAAAAACGCATTTAAAGCAATAAAAAGGTGATTATGGCTGTCAAACCAAAACCAAACGTTGTGCACTCAAATCTTTTGCTGTATTTAGTTTATTTTGGCATCCGGATGATGATTCTAGCATGAAATTGCTTGGGCACCTGTTAATTTTTAAGATTTTGACACATTCAGCTCAAATGTACACAATTGCTGATTATGGCTGTCAAATCTAAACCAAACGTTGTGCACTCAAATCTTTTGCTGTATTTAGTTTATTTTGGCATCCGGATGATGATTCTAGCATGAAATTGCTTGGGCACCTGTTAATTTTTAAGATTTTGACACATTCAGCTCAAATGTACACAATTGCTGATTATGGCTGTCAAATCTAAACCAAACGTTGTGCACTCAAATCTTTTGCTGTATTTAGTTTATTTTGGCATCTGGATGATGATTCTAGCATGAAATTGCTTGGGCACCTGTTAATTTTTAAGATTTTGACACATTCAGCTCAAATGTACAATCATGCGCTACAAACGCATTTAAAGCAATAAAAAGGTGATTATGGCTGTCAAACCAAAACCAAACGTTGTGCACTCAAATCTTTTGCTGTATTTAGTTTATTTTGGCATCCGGATGATGATTCTAGCATGAAATTGCTTGGGCACCTGTTAATTTTTAAGATTTTGACACATTCAGCTCAAATGTACACAATTGCTGATTATGGCTGTCAAATCTAAACCAAACGTTGTGCACTCAAATCTTTTGCTGTATTTAGTTTATTTTGGCATCCGGATGATGATTCTAGCATGAAATTGCTTGGGCACCTGTTAATTTTTAAGATTTTGACACATTCAGCTCAAATGTACACAATTGCTGATTATGGCTGTCAAATCTAAACCAAACGTTGTGCACTCAAATCTTTTGCTGTATTTAGTTTATTTTGGCATCCGGATGATGATTCTAGCATGAAATTGCTTGGGCACCTGTTAATTTTTAAGATTTTGACACATTCAGCTCAAATGTACAATCATGCGCTAAAAACGCATTTAAAGCAATAAAAAGGTGATTATGGCTGTCAAACCTAAACCAAACGTTGTGCACTCAAATCTTTTGCTGTATTTAGTTTATTTTGGCATCCGGATGATGATTCTAGCATGAAATTGCTTGGGCACCTGTTAATTTTTAAGATTTTGACACATTCAGCTCAAATGTACACAATTGCTGATTATGGCTGTCAAATCTAAACCAAACGTTGTGCACTCAAATCTTTTGCTGTATTTAGTTTATTTTGGCATCCGGATGATGATTCTAGCATGAAATTGCTTGGGCACCTGTTAATTTTTAAGATTTTGACACATTCAGCTCAAATGTACACAATTGCTGATTATGGCTGTCAAATCTAAACCAAACGTTGTGCACTCAAATCTTTTGCTGTATTTAGTTTATTTTGGCATCCGGATGATGATTCTAGCATGAAATTGCTTGGGCACCTGTTAATTTTTAAGATTTTGACACATTCAGCTCAAATGTACAATCATGCGCTACAAACCCTTTTAAAGCAATAAAAAGGTGATTATGGCTGTCAAACCAAAACCAAACGTTGTGCACTCAAATCTTTTGCTGTATTTAGTTTATTTTGGCATCCGGATGATGATTCTAGCATGAAATTGCTTGGGCACCTGTTAATTTTTAAGATTTTGACACATTCAGCTCAAATGTACACAATTGCTGATTATGGCTGTCAAATCTAAACCAAACGTTGTGCACTCAAATCTTTTGCTGTATTTAGTTTATTTTGGCATCCGGATGATGATTCTAGCATGAAATTGCTTGGGCACCTGTTAATTTTTAAGATTTTGACACATTCAGCTCAAATGTACAATCATGCGCTAAAAACGCATTTAAAGCAATAAAAAGGTGATTATGGCTGTCAAACCTAAACCAAACGTTGTGCACTCAAATCTTTTGCTGTATTTAGTTTATTTTGGCATCCGGATGATGATTCTAGCATGAAATTGCTTGGGCACCTGTTAATTTTTAAGATTTTGACACATTCAGCTCAAATGTACACAATTGCTGATTATGGCTGTCAAATCTAAACCAAACGTTGTGCACTCAAATCTTTTGCTGTATTTAGTTTATTTTGGCATCTGGATGATGATTCTAGCATGAAATTGCTTGGGCACCTGTTAATTTTTAAGATTTTGACACATTCAGCTCAAATGTACAATCATGCGCTACAAACGCATTTAAAGCAATAAAAAGGTGATTATGGCTGTCAAACCAAAACCAAACGTTGTGCACTCAAATCTTTTGCTGTATTTAGTTTATTTTGGCATCCGGATGATGATTCTAGCATGAAATTGCTTGGGCACCTGTTAATTTTTAAGATTTTGACACATTCAGCTCAAATGTACACAATTGCTGATTATGGCTGTCAAATCTAAACCAAACGTTGTGCACTCAAATCTTTTGCTGTATTTAGTTTATTTTGGCATCCGGATGATGATTCTAGCATGAAATTGCTTGGGCACCTGTTAATTTTTAAGATTTTGACACATTCAGCTCAAATGTACAATCATGCGCTAAAAACGCATTTAAAGCAATAAAAAGGTGATTATGGCTGTCAAACCTAAACCAAACGTTGTGCACTCAAATCTTTTGCTGTATTTAGTTTATTTTGGCATCCGGATGATGATTCTAGCATGAAATTGCTTGGGCACCTGTTAATTTTTAAGATTTTGACACATTCAGCTCAAATGTACACAATTGCTGATTATGGCTGTCAAATCTAAACCAAACGTTGTGCACTCAAATCTTTTGCTGTATTTAGTTTATTTTGGCATCCGGATGATGATTCTAGCATGAAATTGCTTGGGCACCTGTTAATTTTTAAGATTTTGACACATTCAGCTCAAATGTACAATCATGCGCTAAAAACGCATTTAAAGCAATAAAAAGGTGATTATGGCTGTCAAACCTAAACCAAACGTTGTGCACTCAAATCTTTTGCTGTATTTAGTTTATTTTGGCATCCGGATGATGATTCTAGCATGAAATTGCTTGGGCACCTGTTAATTTTTAAGATTTTGACACATTCAGCTCAAATGTACACAATTGCTGATTATGGCTGTCAAATCTAAACCAAACGTTGTGCACTCAAATCTTTTGCTGTATTTAGTTTATTTTGGCATCCGGATGATGATTCTAGCATGAAATTGCTTGGGCACCTGTTAATTTTTAAGATTTTGACACATTCAGCTCAAATGTACAATCATGCGCTACAAACCCTTTTAAAGCAATAAAAAGGTGATTATGGCTGTCAAACCAAAACCAAACGTTGTGCACTCAAATCTTTTGCTGTATTTAGTTTATTTTGGCATCCGGATGATGATTCTAGCATGAAATTGCTTGGGCACCTGTTAATTTTTAAGATTTTGACACATTCAGCTCAAATGTACACAATTGCTGATTATGGCTGTCAAATCTAAACCAAACGTTGTGCACTCAAATCTTTTGCTGTATTTAGTTTATTTTGGCATCCGGATGATGATTCTAGCATGAAATTGCTTGGGCACCTGTTAATTTTTAAGATTTTGACACATTCAGCTCAAATGTACAATCATGCGCTAAAAACGCATTTAAAGCAATAAAAAGGTGATTATGGCTGTCAAACCTAAACCAAACGTTGTGCACTCAAATCTTTTGCTGTATTTAGTTTATTTTGGCATCCGGATGATGATTCTAGCATGAAATTGCTTGGGCATCTGTTAATTTTTAAGATTTTGACACATTCAGCTCAAATGTACACAATTGCTGATTATGGCTGTCAAATCTAAACCAAACGTTGTGCACTCAAATCTTTTGCTGTATTTAGTTTATTTTGGCATCCGGATGATGATTCTAGCATGAAATTGCTTGGGCACCTGTTAATTTTTAAGATTTTGACACATTCAGCTCAAATGTACAATCATGCGCTAAAAACGCATTTAAAGCAATAAAAAGGTGATTATGGCTGTCAAACCTAAACCAAACGTTGTGCACTCAAATCTTTTGCTGTATTTAGTTTATTTTGGCATCCGGATGATGATTCTAGCATGAAATTGCTTGGGCACCTGTTAATTTTTAAGATTTTGACACATTCAGCTCAAATGTACACAATTGCTGATTATGGCTGTCAAATCTAAACCAAACGTTGTGCACTCAAATCTTTTGCTGTATTTAGTTTATTTTGGCATCCGGATGATGATTCTAGCATGAAATTGCTTGGGCACCTGTTAATTTTTAAGATTTTGACACATTCAGCTCAAATGTACAATCATGCGCTACAAACCCTTTTAAAGCAATAAAAAGGTGATTATGGCTGTCAAACCAAAACCAAACGTTGTGCACTCAAATCTTTTGCTGTATTTAGTTTATTTTGGCATCCGGATGATGATTCTAGCATGAAATTGCTTGGGCACCTGTTAATTTTTAAGATTTTGACACATTCAGCTCAAATGTACACAATTGCTGATTATGGCTGTCAAATCTAAACCAAACGTTGTGCACTCAAATCTTTTGCTGTATTTAGTTTATTTTGGCATCCGGATGATGATTCTAGCATGAAATTGCTTGGGCACCTGTTAATTTTTAAGATTTTGACACATTCAGCTCAAATGTACACAATTGCTGATTATGGCTGTCAAATCTAAACCAAACGTTGTGCACTCAAATCTTTTGCTGTATTTAGTTTATTTTGGCATCCGGATGATGATTCTAGCATGAAATTGCTTGGGCACCTGTTAATTTTTAAGATTTTGACACATTCAGCTCAAATGTACAATCATGCGCTAAAAACGCATTTAAAGCAATAAAAAGGTGATTATGGCTGTCAAACCTAAACCAAACGTTGTGCACTCAAATCTTTTGCTGTATTTAGTTTATTTTGGCATCCGGATGATGATTCTAGCATGAAATTGCTTGGGCACCTGTTAATTTTTAAGATTTTGACACATTCAGCTCAAATGTACACAATTGCTGATTATGGCTGTCAAATCTAAACCAAACGTTGTGCACTCAAATCTTTTGCTGTATTTAGTTTATTTTGGCATCCGGATGATGATTCTAGCATGAAATTGCTTGGGCACCTGTTAATTTTTAAGATTTTGACACATTCAGCTCAAATGTACAATCATGCGCTACAAACGCATTTAAAGCAATAAAAAGGTGATTATGGCTGTCAAACCAAAACCAAACGTTGTGCACTCAAATCTTTTGCTGTATTTAGTTTATTTTGGCATCCGGATGATGATTCTAGCATGAAATTGCTTGGGCACCTGTTAATTTTTAAGATTTTGACACATTCAGCTCAAATGTACAATCATGCGCTAAAAACGCATTTAAAGCAATAAAAAGGTGATTATGGCTGTCAAACCTAAACCAAACGTTGTGCACTCAAATCTTTTGCTGTATTTAGTTTATTTTGGCATCCGGATGATGATTCTAGCATGAAATTGCTTGGGCACCTGTTAATTTTTAAGATTTTGACACATTCAGCTCAAATGTACACAATTGCTGATTATGGCTGTCAAATCTAAACCAAACGTTGTGCACTCAAATCTTTTGCTGTATTTAGTTTATTTTGGCATCCGGATGATGATTCTAGCATGAAATTGCTTGGACACCTGTTAATTTTTAAGATTTTGACACATTCAGCTCAAATGTACAATCATGCGCTACAAACCCTTTTAAAGCAATAAAAAGGTGATTATGGCTGTCAAACCAAAACCAAACGTTGTGCACTCAAATCTTTTGCTGTATTTAGTTTATTTTGGCATCCGGATGATGATTCTAGCATGAAATTGCTTGGGCACCTGTTAATTTTTAAGATTTTGACACATTCAGCTCAAATGTACACAATTGCTGATTATGGCTGTCAAATCTAAACCAAACGTTGTGCACTCAAATCTTTTGCTGTATTTAGTTTATTTTGGCATCCGGATGATGATTCTAGCATGAAATTGCTTGGGCACCTGTTAATTTTTAAGATTTTGACACATTCAGCTCAAATGTACAATCATGCGCTACAAACCCTTTTAAAGCAATAAAAAGGTGATTATGGCTGTCAAACCAAAACCAAACGTTGTGCACTCAAATCTTTTGCTGTATTTAGTTTATTTTGGCATCCGGATGATGATTCTAGCATGAAATTGCTTGGGCACCTGTTAATTTTTAAGATTTTGACACATTCAGCTCAAATGTACACAATTGCTGATTATGGCTGTCAAATCTAAACCAAACGTTGTGCACTCAAATCTTTTGCTGTATTTAGTTTATTTTGGCATCCGGATGATGATTCTAGCATGAAATTGCTTGGGCACCTGTTAATTTTTAAGATTTTGACACATTCAGCTCAAATGTACAATCATGCGCTAAAAACGCATTTAAAGCAATAAAAAGGTGATTATGGCTGTCAAACCTAAACCAAACGTTGTGCACTCAAATCTTTTGCTGTATTTAGTTTATTTTGGCATCCGGATGATGATTCTAGCATGAAATTGCTTGGGCATCTGTTAATTTTTAAGATTTTGACACATTCAGCTCAAATGTACACAATTGCTGATTATGGCTGTCAAATCTAAACCAAACGTTGTGCACTCAAATCTTTTGCTGTATTTAGTTTATTTTGGCATCCGGATGATGATTCTAGCATGAAATTGCTTGGGCACCTGTTAATTTTTAAGATTTTGACACATTCAGCTCAAATGTACAATCATGCGCTAAAAACGCATTTAAAGCAATAAAAAGGTGATTATGGCTGTCAAACCTAAACCAAACGTTGTGCACTCAAATCTTTTGCTGTATTTAGTTTATTTTGGCATCCGGATGATGATTCTAGCATGAAATTGCTTGGGCACCTGTTAATTTTTAAGATTTTGACACATTCAGCTCAAATGTACACAATTGCTGATTATGGCTGTCAAATCTAAACCAAACGTTGTGCACTCAAATCTTTTGCTGTATTTAGTTTATTTTGGCATCCGGATGATGATTCTAGCATGAAATTGCTTGGGCACCTGTTAATTTTTAAGATTTTGACACATTCAGCTCAAATGTACACAATTGCTGATTATGGCTGTCAAATCTAAACCAAACGTTGTGCACTCAAATCTTTTGCTGTATTTAGTTTATTTTGGCATCTGGATGATGATTCTAGCATGAAATTGCTTGGGCACCTGTTAATTTTTAAGATTTTGACACATTCAGCTCAAATGTACAATCATGCGCTACAAACGCATTTAAAGCAATAAAAAGGTGATTATGGCTGTCAAACCAAAACCAAACGTTGTGCACTCAAATCTTTTGCTGTATTTAGTTTATTTTGGCATCCGGATGATGATTCTAGCATGAAATTGCTTGGGCACCTGTTAATTTTTAAGATTTTGACACATTCAGCTCAAATGTACACAATTGCTGATTATGGCTGTCAAATCTAAACCAAACGTTGTGCACTCAAATCTTTTGCTGTATTTAGTTTATTTTGGCATCCGGATGATGATTCTAGCATGAAATTGCTTGGGCACCTGTTAATTTTTAAGATTTTGACACATTCAGCTCAAATGTACAATCATGCGCTAAAAACGCATTTAAAGCAATAAAAAGGTGATTATGGCTGTCAAACCTAAACCAAACGTTGTGCACTCAAATCTTTTGCTGTATTTAGTTTATTTTGGCATCCGGATGATGATTCTAGCATGAAATTGCTTGGGCACCTGTTAATTTTTAAGATTTTGACACATTCAGCTCAAATGTACACAATTGCTGATTATGGCTGTCAAATCTAAACCAAACGTTGTGCACTCAAATCTTTTGCTGTATTTAGTTTATTTTGGCATCCGGATGATGATTCTAGCATGAAATTGCTTGGGCACCTGTTAATTTTTAAGATTTTGACACATTCAGCTCAAATGTACAATCATGCGCTAAAAACGCATTTAAAGCAATAAAAAGGTGATTATGGCTGTCAAACCTAAACCAAACGTTGTGCACTCAAATCTTTTGCTGTATTTAGTTTATTTTGGCATCCGGATGATGATTCTAGCATGAAATTGCTTGGGCACCTGTTAATTTTTAAGATTTTGACACATTCAGCTCAAATGTACACAATTGCTGATTATGGCTGTCAAATCTAAACCAAACGTTGTGCACTCAAATCTTTTGCTGTATTTAGTTTATTTTGGCATCCGGATGATGATTCTAGCATGAAATTGCTTGGGCACCTGTTAATTTTTAAGATTTTGACACATTCAGCTCAAATGTACAATCATGCGCTACAAACCCTTTTAAAGCAATAAAAAGGTGATTATGGCTGTCAAACCAAAACCAAACGTTGTGCACTCAAATCTTTTGCTGTATTTAGTTTATTTTGGCATCCGGATGATGATTCTAGCATGAAATTGCTTGGGCACCTGTTAATTTTTAAGATTTTGACACATTCAGCTCAAATGTACACAATTGCTGATTATGGCTGTCAAATCTAAACCAAACGTTGTGCACTCAAATCTTTTGCTGTATTTAGTTTATTTTGGCATCCGGATGATGATTCTAGCATGAAATTGCTTGGGCACCTGTTAATTTTTAAGATTTTGACACATTCAGCTCAAATGTACAATCATGCGCTAAAAACGCATTTAAAGCAATAAAAAGGTGATTATGGCTGTCAAACCTAAACCAAACGTTGTGCACTCAAATCTTTTGCTGTATTTAGTTTATTTTGGCATCCGGATGATGATTCTAGCATGAAATTGCTTGGGCACCTGTTAATTTTTAAGATTTTGACACATTCAGCTCAAATGTACACAATTGCTGATTATGGCTGTCAAATCTAAACCAAACGTTGTGCACTCAAATCTTTTGCTGTATTTAGTTTATTTTGGCATCCGGATGATGATTCTAGCATGAAATTGCTTGGGCACCTGTTAATTTTTAAGATTTTGACACATTCAGCTCAAATGTACAATCATGCGCTAAAAACGCATTTAAAGCAATAAAAAGGTGATTATGGCTGTCAAACCTAAACCAAACGTTGTGCACTCAAGTCTTTTGCTGTATTTAGTTTATTTTGGCATCCGGATGATGATTCTAGCATGAAATTGCTTGGGCACCTGTTAATTTTTAAGATTTTGACACATTCAGCTCAAATGTACACAATTGCTGATTATGGCTGTCAAATCTAAACCAAACGTTGTGCACTCAAATCTTTTGCTGTATTTAGTTTATTTTGGCATCCGGATGATGATTCTAGCATGAAATTGCTTGGGCACCTGTTAATTTTTAAGATTTTGACACATTCAGCTCAAATGTACAATCATGCGCTAAAAACGCATTTAAAGCAATAAAAAGGTGATTATGGCTGTCAAACCTAAACCAAACGTTGTGCACTCAAATCTTTTGCTGTATTTAGTTTATTTTGGCATCCGGATGATGATTCTAGCATGAAATTGCTTGGGCACCTGTTAATTTTTAAGATTTTGACACATTCAGCTCAAATGTACACAATTGCTGATTATGGCTGTCAAATCTAAACCAAACGTTGTGCACTCAAATCTTTTGCTGTATTTAGTTTATTTTGGCATCCGGATGATGATTCTAGCATGAAATTGCTTGGGCACCTGTTAATTTTTAAGATTTTGACACATTCAGCTCAAATGTACAATCATGCGCTAAAAACGCATTTAAAGCAATAAAAAGGTGATTATGGCTGTCAAACCTAAACCAAACGTTGTGCACTCAAATCTTTTGCTGTATTTAGTTTATTTTGGCATCCGGATGATGATTCTAGCATGAAATTGCTTGGGCACCTGTTAATTTTTAAGATTTTGACACATTCAGCTCAAATGTACACAATTGCTGATTATGGCTGTCAAATCTAAACCAAACGTTGTGCACTCAAATCTTTTGCTGTATTTAGTTTATTTTGGCATCCGGATGATGATTCTAGCATGAAATTGCTTGGGCACCTGTTAATTTTTAAGATTTTGACACATTCAGCTCAAATGTACAATCATGCGCTACAAACCCTTTTAAAGCAATAAAAAGGTGATTATGGCTGTCAAACCAAAACCAAACGTTGTGCACTCAAATCTTTTGCTGTATTTAGTTTATTTTGGCATCCGGATGATGATTCTAGCATGAAATTGCTTGGGCACCTGTTAATTTTTAAGATTTTGACACATTCAGCTCAAATGTACACAATTGCTGATTATGGCTGTCAAATCTAAACCAAACGTTGTGCACTCAAATCTTTTGCTGTATTTAGTTTATTTTGGCATCCGGATGATGATTCTAGCATGAAATTGCTTGGGCACCTGTTAATTTTTAAGATTTTGACACATTCAGCTCAAATGTACAATCATGCGCTAAAAACGCATTTAAAGCAATAAAAAGGTGATTATGGCTGTCAAACCTAAACCAAACGTTGTGCACTCAAATCTTTTGCTGTATTTAGTTTATTTTGGCATCCGGATGATGATTCTAGCATGAAATTGCTTGGGCACCTGTTAATTTTTAAGATTTTGACACATTCAGCTCAAATGTACACAATTGCTGATTATGGCTGTCAAATCTAAACCAAACGTTGTGCACTCAAATCTTTTGCTGTATTTAGTTTATTTTGGTATCCGGATGATGATTCTAGCATGAAATTGCTTGGGCACCTGTTAATTTTTAAGATTTTGACACATTCAGCTCAAATGTACAATCATGCGCTACAAACGCATTTAAAGCAATAAAAAGGTGATTATGGCTGTCAAACCAAAACCAAACGTTGTGCACTCAAATCTTTTGCTGTATTTAGTTTATTTTGGCATCCGGATGATGATTCTAGCATGAAATTGCTTGGGCACCTGTTAATTTTTAAGATTTTGACACATTCAGCTCAAATGTACAATCATGCGCTAAAAACGCATTTAAAGCTATAAAAAGGTGATTATGGCTGTCAAACCTAAACCAAACGTTGTGCACTCAAATCTTTTGCTGTATTTAGTTTATTTTGGCATCCGGATGATGATTCTAGCATGAAATTGCTTGGGCACCTGTTAATTTTTAAGATTTTGACACATTCAGCTCAAATGTACACAATTGCTGATTATGGCTGTCAAATCTAAACCAAACGTTGTGCACTCAAATCTTTTGCTGTATTTAGTTTATTTTGGCATCCGGATGATGATTCTAGCATGAAATTGCTTGGACACCTGTTAATTTTTAAGATTTTGACACATTCAGCTCAAATGTACAATCATGCGCTACAAACCCTTTTAAAGCAATAAAAAGGTGATTATGGCTGTCAAACCAAAACCAAACGTTGTGCACTCAAATCTTTTGCTGTATTTAGTTTATTTTGGCATCCGGATGATGATTCTAGCATGAAATTGCTTGGGCACCTGTTAATTTTTAAGATTTTGACACATTCAGCTCAAATGTACACAATTGCTGATTATGGCTGTCAAATCTAAACCAAACGTTGTGCACTCAAATCTTTTGCTGTATTTAGTTTATTTTGGCATCCGGATGATGATTCTAGCATGAAATTGCTTGGGCACCTGTTAATTTTTAAGATTTTGACACATTCAGCTCAAATGTACACAATTGCTGATTATGGCTGTCAAATCTAAACCAAACGTTGTGCACTCAAATCTTTTGCTGTATTTAGTTTATTTTGGCATCCGGATGATGATTCTAGCATGAAATTGCTTGGGCACCTGTTAATTTTTAAGATTTTGACACATTCAGCTCAAATGTACAATCATGCGCTAAAAACGCATTTAAAGCAATAAAAAGGTGATTATGGCTGTCAAACCTAAACCAAACGTTGTGCACTCAAATCTTTTGCTGTATTTAGTTTATTTTGGCATCCGGATGATGATTCTAGCATGAAATTGCTTGGGCACCTGTTAATTTTTAAGATTTTGACACATTCAGCTCAAATGTACACAATTGCTGATTATGGCTGTCAAATCTAAACCAAACGTTGTGCACTCAAATCTTTTGCTGTATTTAGTTTATTTTGGCATCCGGATGATGATTCTAGCATGAAATTGCTTGGGCACCTGTTAATTTTTAAGATTTTGACACATTCAGCTCAAATGTACAATCATGCGCTAAAAACGCATTTAAAGCAATAAAAAGGTGATTATGGCTGTCAAACCTAAACCAAACGTTGTGCACTCAAATCTTTTGCTGTATTTAGTTTATTTTGGCATCCGGATGATGATTCTAGCATGAAATTGCTTGGGCACCTGTTAATTTTTAAGATTTTGACACATTCAGCTCAAATGTACACAATTGCTGATTATGGCTGTCAAATCTAAACCAAACGTTGTGCACTCAAATCTTTTGCTGTATTTAGTTTATTTTGGCATCCGGATGATGATTCTAGCATGAAATTGCTTGGGCACCTGTTAATTTTTAAGATTTTGACACATTCAGCTCAAATGTACAATCATGCGCTAAAAACGCATTTAAAGCAATAAAAAGGTGATTATGGCTGTCAAACCTAAACCAAACGTTGTGCACTCAAATCTTTTGCTGTATTTAGTTTATTTTGGCATCCGGATGATGATTCTAGCATGAAATTGCTTGGGCACCTGTTAATTTTTAAGATTTTGACACATTCAGCTCAAATGTACACAATTGCTGATTATGGCTGTCAAATCTAAACCAAACGTTGTGCACTCAAATCTTTTGCTGTATTTAGTTTATTTTGGCATCCGGATGATGATTCTAGCATGAAATTGCTTGGGCACCTGTTAATTTTTAAGATTTTGACACATTCAGCTCAAATGTACAATCATGCGCTACAAACCCTTTTAAAGCAATAAAAAGGTGATTATGGCTGTCAAACCAAAACCAAACGTTGTGCACTCAAATCTTTTGCTGTATTTAGTTTATTTTGGCATCCGGATGATGATTCTAGCATGAAATTGCTTGGGCACCTGTTAATTTTTAAGATTTTGACACATTCAGCTCAAATGTACACAATTGCTGATTATGGCTGTCAAATCTAAACCAAACGTTGTGCACTCAAATCTTTTGCTGTATTTAGTTTATTTTGGCATCCGGATGATGATTCTAGCATGAAATTGCTTGGGCACCTGTTAATTTTTAAGATTTTGACACATTCAGCTCAAATGTACAATCATGCGCTAAAAACGCATTTAAAGCAATAAAAAGGTGATTATGGCTGTCAAACCTAAACCAAACGTTGTGCACTCAAATCTTTTGCTGTATTTAGTTTATTTTGGCATCCGGATGATGATTCTAGCATGAAATTGCTTGGGCACCTGTTAATTTTTAAGATTTTGACACATTCAGCTCAAATGTACACAATTGCTGATTATGGCTGTCAAATCTAAACCAAACGTTGTGCACTCAAATCTTTTGCTGTATTTAGTTTATTTTGGCATCCGGATGATGATTCTAGCATGAAATTGCTTGGGCACCTGTTAATTTTTAAGATTTTGACACATTCAGCTCAAATGTACACAATTGCTGATTATGGCTGTCAAATCTAAACCAAACGTTGTGCACTCAAATCTTTTGCTGTATTTAGTTTATTTTGGCATCCGGATGATGATTCTAGCATGAAATTGCTTGGGCACCTGTTAATTTTTAAGATTTTGACACATTCAGCTCAAATGTACAATCATGCGCTAAAAACGCATTTAAAGCAATAAAAAGGTGATTATGGCTGTCAAACCTAAACCAAACGTTGTGCACTCAAATCTTTTGCTGTATTTAGTTTATTTTGGCATCCGGATGATGATTCTAGCATGAAATTGCTTGGGCACCTGTTAATTTTTAAGATTTTGACACATTCAGCTCAAATGTACACAATTGCTGATTATGGCTGTCAAATCTAAACCAAACGTTGTGCACTCAAATCTTTTGCTGTATTTAGTTTATTTTGGCATCTGGATGATGATTCTAGCATGAAATTGCTTGGGCACCTGTTAATTTTTAAGATTTTGACACATTCAGCTCAAATGTACAATCATGCGCTACAAACGCATTTAAAGCAATAAAAAGGTGATTATGGCTGTCAAACCAAAACCAAACGTTGTGCACTCAAATCTTTTGCTGTATTTAGTTTATTTTGGCATCCGGATGATGATTCTAGCATGAAATTGCTTGGGCACCTGTTAATTTTTAAGATTTTGACACATTCAGCTCAAATGTACACAATTGCTGATTATGGCTGTCAAATCTAAACCAAACGTTGTGCACTCAAATCTTTTGCTGTATTTAGTTTATTTTGGCATCCGGATGATGATTCTAGCATGAAATTGCTTGGGCACCTGTTAATTTTTAAGATTTTGACACATTCAGCTCAAATGTACAATCATGCGCTAAAAACGCATTTAAAGCAATAAAAAGGTGATTATGGCTGTCAAACCTAAACCAAACGTTGTGCACTCAAATCTTTTGCTGTATTTAGTTTATTTTGGCATCCGGATGATGATTCTAGCATGAAATTGCTTGGGCACCTGTTAATTTTTAAGATTTTGACACATTCAGCTCAAATGTACACAATTGCTGATTATGGCTGTCAAATCTAAACCAAACGTTGTGCACTCAAATCTTTTGCTGTATTTAGTTTATTTTGGCATCCGGATGATGATTCTAGCATGAAATTGCTTGGGCACCTGTTAATTTTTAAGATTTTGACACATTCAGCTCAAATGTACAATCATGCGCTAAAAACGCATTTAAAGCAATAAAAAGGTGATTATGGCTGTCAAACCTAAACCAAACGTTGTGCACTCAAATCTTTTGCTGTATTTAGTTTATTTTGGCATCCGGATGATGATTCTAGCATGAAATTGCTTGGGCACCTGTTAATTTTTAAGATTTTGACACATTCAGCTCAAATGTACACAATTGCTGATTATGGCTGTCAAATCTAAACCAAACGTTGTGCACTCAAATCTTTTGCTGTATTTAGTTTATTTTGGCATCCGGATGATGATTCTAGCATGAAATTGCTTGGGCACCTGTTAATTTTTAAGATTTTGACACATTCAGCTCAAATGTACAATCATGCGCTACAAACCCTTTTAAAGCAATAAAAAGGTGATTATGGCTGTCAAACCAAAACCAAACGTTGTGCACTCAAATCTTTTGCTGTATTTAGTTTATTTTGGCATCCGGATGATGATTCTAGCATGAAATTGCTTGGGCACCTGTTAATTTTTAAGATTTTGACACATTCAGCTCAAATGTACACAATTGCTGATTATGGCTGTCAAATCTAAACCAAACGTTGTGCACTCAAATCTTTTGCTGTATTTAGTTTATTTTGGCATCCGGATGATGATTCTAGCATGAAATTGCTTGGGCACCTGTTAATTTTTAAGATTTTGACACATTCAGCTCAAATGTACAATCATGCGCTAAAAACGCATTTAAAGCAATAAAAAGGTGATTATGGCTGTCAAACCTAAACCAAACGTTGTGCACTCAAATCTTTTGCTGTATTTAGTTTATTTTGGCATCCGGATGATGATTCTAGCATGAAATTGCTTGGGCACCTGTTAATTTTTAAGATTTTGACACATTCAGCTCAAATGTACACAATTGCTGATTATGGCTGTCAAATCTAAACCAAACGTTGTGCACTCAAATCTTTTGCTGTATTTAGTTTATTTTGGCATCCGGATGATGATTCTAGCATGAAATTGCTTGGGCACCTGTTAATTTTTAAGATTTTGACACATTCAGCTCAAATGTACAATCATGCGCTACAAACCCTTTTAAAGCAATAAAAAGGTGATTATGGCTGTCAAACCAAAACCAAACGTTGTGCACTCAAATCTTTTGCTGTATTTAGTTTATTTTGGCATCCGGATGATGATTCTAGCATGAAATTGCTTGGGCACCTGTTAATTTTTAAGATTTTGACACATTCAGCTCAAATGTACACAATTGCTGATTATGGCTGTCAAATCTAAACCAAACGTTGTGCACTCAAATCTTTTGCTGTATTTAGTTTATTTTGGCATCCGGATGATGATTCTAGCATGAAATTGCTTGGGCACCTGTTAATTTTTAAGATTTTGACACATTCAGCTCAAATGTACAATCATGCGCTAAAAACGCATTTAAAGCAATAAAAAGGTGATTATGGCTGTCAAACCAAAACCAAACGTTGTGCACTCAAATCTTTTGCTGTATTTAGTTTATTTTGGCATCCGGATGATGATTCTAGCATGAAATTGCTTGGGCACCTGTTAATTTTTAAGATTTTGACACATTCAGCTCAAATGTACACAATTGCTGATTATGGCTGTCAAATCTAAACCAAACGTTGTGCACTCAAATCTTTTGCTGTATTTAGTTTATTTTGGCATCCGGATGATGATTCTAGCATGAAATTGCTTGGGCACCTGTTAATTTTTAAGATTTTGACACATTCAGCTCAAATGTACAATCATGCGCTAAAAACGCATTTAAAGCAATAAAAAGGTGATTATGGCTGTCAAACCTAAACCAAACGTTGTGCACTCAAATCTTTTGCTGTATTTAGTTTATTTTGGCATCCGGATGATGATTCTAGCATGAAATTGCTTGGGCACCTGTTAATTTTTAAGATTTTGACACATTCAGCTCAAATGTACACAATTGCTGATTATGGCTGTCAAATCTAAACCAAACGTTGTGCACTCAAATCTTTTGCTGTATTTAGTTTATTTTGGCATCCGGATGATGATTCTAGCATGAAATTGCTTGGGCACCTGTTAATTTTTAAGATTTTGACACATTCAGCTCAAATGTACACAATTGCTGATTATGGCTGTCAAATCTAAACCAAACGTTGTGCACTCAAATCTTTTGCTGTATTTAGTTTATTTTGGCATCCGGATGATGATTCTAGCATGAAATTGCTTGGGCACCTGTTAATTTTTAAGATTTTGACACATTCAGCTCAAATGTACAATCATGCGCTAAAAACGCATTTAAAGCAATAAAAAGGTGATTATGGCTGTCAAACCTAAACCAAACGTTGTGCACTCAAATCTTTTGCTGTATTTAGTTTATTTTGGCATCCGGATGATGATTCTAGCATGAAATTGCTTGGGCACCTGTTAATTTTTAAGATTTTGACACATTCAGCTCAAATGTACACAATTGCTGATTATGGCTGTCAAATCTAAACCAAACGTTGTGCACTCAAATCTTTTGCTGTATTTAGTTTATTTTGGCATCCGGATGATGATTCTAGCATGAAATTGCTTGGGCACCTGTTAATTTTTAAGATTTTGACACATTCAGCTCAAATGTACAATCATGCGCTACAAACGCATTTAAAGCAATAAAAAGGTGATTATGGCTGTCAAACCAAAACCAAACGTTGTGCACTCAAATCTTTTGCTGTATTTAGTTTATTTTGGCATCCGGATGATGATTCTAGCATGAAATTGCTTGGGCACCTGTTAATTTTTAAGATTTTGACACATTCAGCTCAAATGTACAATCATGCGCTAAAAACGCATTTAAAGCAATAAAAAGGTGATTATGGCTGTCAAACCTAAACCAAACGTTGTGCACTCAAATCTTTTGCTGTATTTAGTTTATTTTGGCATCCGGATGATGATTCTAGCATGAAATTGCTTGGGCACCTGTTAATTTTTAAGATTTTGACACATTCAGCTCAAATGTACACAATTGCTGATTATGGCTGTCAAATCTAAACCAAACGTTGTGCACTCAAATCTTTTGCTGTATTTAGTTTATTTTGGCATCCGGATGATGATTCTAGCATGAAATTGCTTGGGCACCTGTTAATTTTTAAGATTTTGACACATTCAGCTCAAATGTACAATCATGCGCTACAAACCCTTTTAAAGCAATAAAAAGGTGATTATGGCTGTCAAACCAAAACCAAACGTTGTGCACTCAAATCTTTTGCTGTATTTAGTTTATTTTGGCATCCGGATGATGATTCTAGCATGAAATTGCTTGGGCACCTGTTAATTTTTAAGATTTTGACACATTCAGCTCAAATGTACACAATTGCTGATTATGGCTGTCAAATCTAAACCAAACGTTGTGCACTCAAATCTTTTGCTGTATTTAGTTTATTTTGGCATCCGGATGATGATTCTAGCATGAAATTGCTTGGGCACCTGTTAATTTTTAAGATTTTGACACATTCAGCTCAAATGTACAATCATGCGCTAAAAACGCATTTAAAGCAATAAAAAGGTGATTATGGCTGTCAAATCTAAACCAAACGTTGTGCACTCAAATCTTTTGCTGTATTTAGTTTATTTTGGCATCCGGATGATGATTCTAGCATGAAATTGCTTGGGCACCTGTTAATTTTTAAGATTTTGACACATTCAGCTCAAATGTACACAATTGCTGATTATGGCTGTCAAATCTAAACCAAACGTTGTGCACTCAAATCTTTTGCTGTATTTAGTTTATTTTGGCATCTGGATGATGATTCTAGCATGAAATTGCTTGGGCACCTGTTAATTTTTAAGATTTTGACACATTCAGCTCAAATGTACAATCATGCGCTAAAAACGCATTTAAAGCAATAAAAATGTGATTATGGCTGTCAAACCTAAACCAAACGTTGTGCACTCAAATCTTTTGCTGTATTTAGTTTATTTTGGCATCCGGATGATGATTCTAGCATGAAATTGCTTGGGCACCTGTTAATTTTTAAGATTTTGACACATTCAGCTCAAATGTACACAATTGCTGATTATGGCTGTCAAATCTAAACCAAACGTTGTGCACTCAAATCTTTTGCTGTATTTAGTTTATTTTGGCATCCGGATGATGATTCTAGCATGAAATTGCTTGGGCACCTGTTAATTTTTAAGATTTTGACACATTCAGCTCAAATGTACAATCATGCGCTAAAAACGCATTTAAAGCAATAAAAAGGTGATTATGGCTGTCAAACCTAAACCAAACGTTGTGCACTCAAATCTTTTGCTGTATTTAGTTTATTTTGGCATCCGGATGATGATTCTAGCATGAAATTGCTTGGGCACCTGTTAATTTTTAAGATTTTGACACATTCAGCTCAAATGTACACAATTGCTGATTATGGCTGTCAAATCTAAACCAAACGTTGTGCACTCAAATCTTTTGCTGTATTTAGTTTATTTTGGCATCCGGATGATGATTCTAGCATGAAATTGCTTGGGCACCTGTTAATTTTTAAGATTTTGACACATTCAGCTCAAATGTACAATCATGCGCTACAAACCCTTTTAAAGCAATAAAAAGGTGATTATGGCTGTCAAACCAAAACCAAACGTTGTGCACTCAAATCTTTTGCTGTATTTAGTTTATTTTGGCATCCGGATGATGATTCTAGCATGAAATTGCTTGGGCACCTGTTAATTTTTAAGATTTTGACACATTCAGCTCAAATGTACACAATTGCTGATTATGGCTGTCAAATCTAAACCAAACGTTGTGCACTCAAATCTTTTGCTGTATTTAGTTTATTTTGGCATCCGGATGATGATTCTAGCATGAAATTGCTTGGGCACCTGTTAATTTTTAAGATTTTGACACATTCAGCTCAAATGTACAATCATGCGCTAAAAACGCATTTAAAGCAATAAAAAGGTGATTATGGCTGTCAAACCTAAACCAAACGTTGTGCACTCAAATCTTTTGCTGTATTTAGTTTATTTTGGCATCCGGATGATGATTCTAGCATGAAATTGCTTGGGCACCTGTTAATTTTTAAGATTTTGACACATTCAGCTCAAATGTACACAATTGCTGATTATGGCTGTCAAATCTAAACCAAACGTTGTGCACTCAAATCTTTTGCTGTATTTAGTTTATTTTGGCATCCGGATGATGATTCTAGCATGAAATTGCTTGGGCACCTGTTAATTTTTAAGATTTTGACACATTCAGCTCAAATGTACAATCATGCGCTACAAACGCATTTAAAGCAATAAAAAGGTGATTATGGCTGTCAAACCAAAACCAAACGTTGTGCACTCAAATCTTTTGCTGTATTTAGTTTATTTTGGCATCCGGATGATGATTCTAGCATGAAATTGCTTGGGCACCTGTTAATTTTTAAGATTTTGACACATTCAGCTCAAATGTACAATCATGCGCTAAAAACGCATTTAAAGCAATAAAAATGTGATTATGGCTGTCAAACCTAAACCAAACGTTGTGCACTCAAATCTTTTGCTGTATTTAGTTTATTTTGGCATCCGGATGATGATTCTAGCATGAAATTGCTTGGGCACCTGTTAATTTTTAAGATTTTGACACATTCAGCTCAAATGTACACAATTGCTGATTATGGCTGTCAAATCTAAACCAAACGTTGTGCACTCAAATCTTTTGCTGTATTTAGTTTATTTTGGCATCCGGATGATGATTCTAGCATGAAATTGCTTGGGCACCTGTTAATTTTTAAGATTTTGACACATTCAGCTCAAATGTACAATCATGCGCTACAAACGCATTTAAAGCAATAAAAAGGTGATTATGGCTGTCAAACCAAAACCAAACTTTGTGCACTCAAATCTTTTGCTGTATTTAGTTTATTTTGGCATCCGGATGATGATTCTAGCATGAAATTGCTTGGGCACCTGTTAATTTTTAAGATTTTGACACATTCAGCTCAAATGTACAATCATGCGCTAAAAACGCATTTAAAGCAATAAAAAGGTGATTATGGCTGTCAAACCTAAACCAAACGTTGTGCACTCAAATCTTTTGCTGTATTTAGTTTATTTTGGCATCCGGATGATGATTCTAGCATGAAATTGCTTGGGCACCTGTTAATTTTTAAGATTTTGACACATTCAGCTCAAATGTACACAATTGCTGATTATGGCTGTCAAATCTAAACCAAACGTTGTGCACTCAAATCTTTTGCTGTATTTAGTTTATTTTGGCATCCGGATGATGATTCTAGCATGAAATTGCTTGGGCACCTGTTAATTTTTAAGATTTTGACACATTCAGCTCAAATGTACAATCATGCGCTAAAAACGCATTTAAAGCAATAAAAAGGTGATTATGGCTGTCAAACCTAAACCAAACGTTGTGCACTCAAATCTTTTGCTGTATTTAGTTTATTTTGGCATCCGGATGATGATTCTAGCATGAAATTGCTTGGGCACCTGTTAATTTTTAAGATTTTGACACATTCAGCTCAAATGTACACAATTGCTGATTATGGCTGTCAAATCTAAACCAAACGTTGTGCACTCAAATCTTTTGCTGTATTTAGTTTATTTTGGCATCCGGATGATGATTCTAGCATGAAATTGCTTGGGCACCTGTTAATTTTTAAGATTTTGACACATTCAGCTCAAATGTACAATCATGCGCTAAAAACGCATTTAAAGCAATAAAAAGGTGATTATGGCTGTCAAACCTAAACCAAACGTTGTGCACTCAAATCTTTTGCTGTATTTAGTTTATTTTGGCATCCGGATGATGATTCTAGCATGAAATTGCTTGGGCACCTGTTAATTTTTAAGATTTTGACACATTCAGCTCAAATGTACACAATTGCTGATTATGGCTGTCAAATCTAAACCAAACGTTGTGCACTCAAATCTTTTGCTGTATTTAGTTTATTTTGGCATCCGGATGATGATTCTAGCATGAAATTGCTTGGGCACCTGTTAATTTTTAAGATTTTGACACATTCAGCTCAAATGTACAATCATGCGCTAAAAACGCATTTAAAGCAATAAAAAGGTGATTATGGCTGTCAAACCTAAACCAAACGTTGTGCACTCAAATCTTTTGCTGTATTTAGTTTATTTTGGCATCCGGATGATGATTCTAGCATGAAATTGCTTGGGCACCTGTTAATTTTTAAGATTTTGACACATTCAGCTCAAATGTACACAATTGCTGATTATGGCTGTCAAATCTAAACCAAACGTTGTGCACTCAAATCTTTTGCTGTATTTAGTTTATTTTGGCATCCGGATGATGATTCTAGCATGAAATTGCTTGGGCACCTGTTAATTTTTAAGATTTTGACACATTCAGCTCAAATGTACAATCATGCGCTACAAACCCTTTTAAAGCAATAAAAAGGTGATTATGGCTGTCAAACCAAAACCAAACGTTGTGCACTCAAATCTTTTGCTGTATTTAGTTTATTTTGGCATCCGGATGATGATTCTAGCATGAAATTGCTTGGGCACCTGTTAATTTTTAAGATTTTGACACATTCAGCTCAAATGTACACAATTGCTGATTATGGCTGTCAAATCTAAACCAAACGTTGTGCACTCAAATCTTTTGCTGTATTTAGTTTATTTTGGCATCCGGATGATGATTCTAGCATGAAATTGCTTGGGCACCTGTTAATTTTTAAGATTTTGACACATTCAGCTCAAATGTACAATCATGCGCTAAAAACGCATTTAAAGCAATAAAAAGGTGATTATGGCTGTCAAACCAAAACCAAACGTTGTGCACTCAAATCTTTTGCTGTATTTAGTTTATTTTGGCATCCGGATGATGATTCTAGCATGAAATTGCTTGGGCACCTGTTAATTTTTAAGATTTTGACACATTCAGCTCAAATGTACACAATTGCTGATTATGGCTGTCAAATCTAAACCAAACGTTGTGCACTCAAATCTTTTGCTGTATTTAGTTTATTTTGGCATCCGGATGATGATTCTAGCATGAAATTGCTTGGGCACCTGTTAATTTTTAAGATTTTGACACATTCAGCTCAAATGTACAATCATGCGCTAAAAACGCATTTAAAGCAATAAAAAGGTGATTATGGCTGTCAAACCTAAACCAAACGTTGTGCACTCAAATCTTTTGCTGTATTTAGTTTATTTTGGCATCCGGATGATGATTCTAGCATGAAATTGCTTGGGCACCTGTTAATTTTTAAGATTTTGACACATTCAGCTCAAATGTACACAATTGCTGATTATGGCTGTCAAATCTAAACCAAACGTTGTGCACTCAAATCTTTTGCTGTATTTAGTTTATTTTGGCATCCGGATGATGATTCTAGCATGAAATTGCTTGGGCACCTGTTAATTTTTAAGATTTTGACACATTCAGCTCAAATGTACAATCATGCGCTAAAAACGCATTTAAAGCAATAAAAAGGTGATTATGGCTGTCAAACCAAAACCAAACGTTGTGCACTCAAATCTTTTGCTGTATTTAGTTTATTTTGGCATCCGGATGATGATTCTAGCATGAAATTGCTTGGGCACCTGTTAATTTTTAAGATTTTGACACATTCAGCTCAAATGTACAATCATGCGCTAAAAACGCATTTAAAGCAATAAAAAGGTGATTATGGCTGTCAAACCTAAACCAAACGTTGTGCACTCAAATCTTTTGCTGTATTTAGTTTATTTTGGCATCCGGATGATGATTCTAGCATGAAATTGCTTGGGCACCTGTTAATTTTTAAGATTTTGACACATTCAGCTCAAATGTACACAATTGCTGATTATGGCTGTCAAATCTAAACCAAACGTTGTGCACTCAAATCTTTTGCTGTATTTAGTTTATTTTGGCATCCGGATGATGATTCTAGCATGAAATTGCTTGGGCACCTGTTAATTTTTAAGATTTTGACACATTCAGCTCAAATGTACAATCATGCGCTAAAAACGCATTTAAAGCAATAAAAAGGTGATTATGGCTGTCAAACCTAAACCAAACGTTGTGCACTCAAATCTTTTGCTGTATTTAGTTTATTTTGGCATCCGGATGATGATTCTAGCATGAAATTGCTTGGGCACCTGTTAATTTTTAAGATTTTGACACATTCAGCTCAAATGTACACGATTGCTGATTATGGCTGTCAAATCTAAACCAAACGTTGTGCACTCAAATCTTTTGCTGTATTTAGTTTATTTTGGCATCCGGATGATGATTCTAGCATGAAATTGCTTGGGCACCTGTTAATTTTTAAGATTTTGACACATTCAGCTCAAATGTACAATCATGCGCTAAAAACGCATTTAAAGCAATAAAAAGGTGATTATGGCTGTCAAACCTAAACCAAACGTTGTGCACTCAAATCTTTTGCTGTATTTAGTTTATTTTGGCATCCGGATGATGATTCTAGCATGAAATTGCTTGGGCACCTGTTAATTTTTAAGATTTTGACACATTCAGCTCAAATGTACACAATTGCTGATTATGGCTGTCAAATCTAAACCAAACGTTGTGCACTCAAATCTTTTGCTGTATTTAGTTTATTTTGGCATCCGGATGATGATTCTAGCATGAAATTGCTTGGGCACCTGTTAATTTTTAAGATTTTGACACATTCAGCTCAAATGTACAATCATGCGCTACAAACCCTTTTAAAGCAATAAAAAGGTGATTATGGCTGTCAAACCAAAACCAAACGTTGTGCACTCAAATCTTTTGCTGTATTTAGTTTATTTTGGCATCCGGATGATGATTCTAGCATGAAATTGCTTGGGCACCTGTTAATTTTTAAGATTTTGACACATTCAGCTCAAATGTACACAATTGCTGATTATGGCTGTCAAATCTAAACCAAACGTTGTGCACTCAAATCTTTTGCTGTATTTAGTTTATTTTGGCATCCGGATGATGATTCTAGCATGAAATTGCTTGGGCACCTGTTAATTTTTAAGATTTTGACACATTCAGCTCAAATGTACAATCATGCGCTAAAAACGCATTTAAAGCAATAAAAAGGTGATTATGGCTGTCAAACCTAAACCAAACGTTGTGCACTCAAATCTTTTGCTGTATTTAGTTTATTTTGGCATCCGGATGATGATTCTAGCATGAAATTGCTTGGGCACCTGTTAATTTTTAAGATTTTGACACATTCAGCTCAAATGTACACAATTGCTGATTATGGCTGTCAAATCTAAACCAAACGTTGTGCACTCAAATCTTTTGCTGTATTTAGTTTATTTTGGCATCTGGATGATGATTCTAGCATGAAATTGCTTGGGCACCTGTTAATTTTTAAGATTTTGACACATTCAGCTCAAATGTACAATCATGCGCTACAAACGCATTTAAAGCAATAAAAAGGTGATTATGGCTGTCAAACCAAAACCAAACGTTGTGCACTCAAATCTTTTGCTGTATTTAGTTTATTTTGGCATCCGGATGATGATTCTAGCATGAAATTGCTTGGGCACCTGTTAATTTTTAAGATTTTGACACATTCAGCTCAAATGTACACAATTGCTGATTATGGCTGTCAAATCTAAACCAAACGTTGTGCACTCAAATCTTTTGCTGTATTTAGTTTATTTTGGCATCCGGATGATGATTCTAGCATGAAATTGCTTGGGCACCTGTTAATTTTTAAGATTTTGACACATTCAGCTCAAATGTACAATCATGCGCTAAAAACGCATTTAAAGCAATAAAAAGGTGATTATGGCTGTCAAACCTAAACCAAACGTTGTGCACTCAAATCTTTTGCTGTATTTAGTTTATTTTGGCATCCGGATGATGATTCTAGCATGAAATTGCTTGGGCACCTGTTAATTTTTAAGATTTTGACACATTCAGCTCAAATGTACACAATTGCTGATTATGGCTGTCAAATCTAAACCAAACGTTGTGCACTCAAATCTTTTGCTGTATTTAGTTTATTTTGGCATCCGGATGATGATTCTAGCATGAAATTGCTTGGGCACCTGTTAATTTTTAAGATTTTGACACATTCAGCTCAAATGTACAATCATGCGCTAAAAACGCATTTAAAGCAATAAAAAGGTGATTATGGCTGTCAAACCTAAACCAAACGTTGTGCACTCAAATCTTTTGCTGTATTTAGTTTATTTTGGCATCCGGATGATGATTCTAGCATGAAATTGCTTGGGCACCTGTTAATTTTTAAGATTTTGACACATTCAGCTCAAATGTACACAATTGCTGATTATGGCTGTCAAATCTAAACCAAACGTTGTGCACTCAAATCTTTTGCTGTATTTAGTTTATTTTGGCATCCGGATGATGATTCTAGCATGAAATTGCTTGGGCACCTGTTAATTTTTAAGATTTTGACACATTCAGCTCAAATGTACAATCATGCGCTACAAACCCTTTTAAAGCAATAAAAAGGTGATTATGGCTGTCAAACCAAAACCAAACGTTGTGCACTCAAATCTTTTGCTGTATTTAGTTTATTTTGGCATCCGGATGTTGATTCTAGCATGAAATTGCTTGGGCACCTGTTAATTTTTAAGATTTTGACACATTCAGCTCAAATGTACACAATTGCTGATTATGGCTGTCAAATCTAAACCAAACGTTGTGCACTCAAATCTTTTGCTGTATTTAGTTTATTTTGGCATCCGGATGATGATTCTAGCATGAAATTGCTTGGGCACCTGTTAATTTTTAAGATTTTGACACATTCAGCTCAAATGTACAATCATGCGCTACAAACGCATTTAAAGCAATAAAAAGGTGATTATGGCTGTCAAACCAAAACCAAACGTTGTGCACTCAAATCTTTTGCTGTATTTAGTTTATTTTGGCATCCGGATGATGATTCTAGCATGAAATTGCTTGGGCACCTGTTAATTTTTAAGATTTTGACACATTCAGCTCAAATGTACACAATTGCTGATTATGGCTGTCAAATCTAAACCAAACGTTGTGCACTCAAATCTTTTGCTGTATTTAGTTTATTTTGGCATCCGGATGATGATTCTAGCATGAAATTGCTTGGGCACCTGTTAATTTTTAAGATTTTGACACATTCAGCTCAAATGTACAATCATGCGCTAAAAACGCATTTAAAGCAATAAAAAGGTGATTATGGCTGTCAAACCTAAACCAAACGTTGTGCACTCAAATCTTTTGCTGTATTTAGTTTATTTTGGCATCCGGATGATGATTCTAGCATGAAATTGCTTGGGCACCTGTTAATTTTTAAGATTTTGACACATTCAGCTCAAATGTACACAATTGCTGATTATGGCTGTCAAATCTAAACCAAACGTTGTGCACTCAAATCTTTTGCTGTATTTAGTTTATTTTGGCATCCGGATGATGATTCTAGCATGAAATTGCTTGGGCACCTGTTAATTTTTAAGATTTTGACACATTCAGCTCAAATGTACAATCATGCGCTAAAAACGCATTTAAAGCAATAAAAAGGTGATTATGGCTGTCAAACCTAAACCAAACGTTGTGCACTCAAATCTTTTGCTGTATTTAGTTTATTTTGGCATCCGGATGATGATTCTAGCATGAAATTGCTTGGGCACCTGTTAATTTTTAAGATTTTGACACATTCAGCTCAAATGTACACAATTGCGGATTATGGCTGTCAAATCTAAACCAAACGTTGTGCACTCAAATCTTTTGCTGTATTTAGTTTATTTTGGCATCCGGATGATGATTCTAGCATGAAATTGCTTGGGCACCTGTTAATTTTTAAGATTTTGACACATTCAGCTCAAATGTACAATCATGCGCTACAAACCCTTTTAAAGCAATAAAAAGGTGATTATGGCTGTCAAACCAAAACCAAACGTTGTGCACTCAAATCTTTTGCTGTATTTAGTTTATTTTGGCATCCGGATGATGATTCTAGCATGAAATTGCTTGGGCACCTGTTAATTTTTAAGATTTTGACACATTCAGCTCAAATGTACACAATTGCTGATTATGGCTGTCAAATCTAAACCAAACGTTGTGCACTCAAATCTTTTGCTGTATTTAGTTTATTTTGGCATCCGGATGATGATTCTAGCATGAAATTGCTTGGGCACCTGTTAATTTTAAGATTTTGACACATTCAGCTCAAATGTACAATCATGCGCTAAAAACGCATTTAAAGCAATAAAAAGGTGATTATGGCTGTCAAACCTAAACCAAACGTTGTGCACTCAAATCTTTTGCTGTATTTAGTTTATTTTGGCATCCGGATGATGATTCTAGCATGAAATTGCTTGGGCACCTGTTAATTTTTAAGATTTTGACACATTCAGCTCAAATGTACACAATTGCTGATTATGGCTGTCAAATCTAAACCAAACGTTGTGCACTCAAATCTTTTGCTGTATTTAGTTTATTTTGGCATCCGGATGATGATTCTAGCATGAAATTGCTTGGGCACCTGTTAATTTTTAAGATTTTGACACATTCAGCTCAAATGTACAATCATGCGCTAAAAACGCATTTAAAGCAATAAAAAGGTGATTATGGCTGTCAAACCTAAACCAAACGTTGTGCACTCAAGTCTTTTGCTGTATTTAGTTTATTTTGGCATCCGGATGATGATTCTAGCATGAAATTGCTTGGGCACCTGTTAATTTTTAAGATTTTGACACATTCAGCTCAAATGTACACAATTGCTGATTATGGCTGTCAAATCTAAACCAAACGTTGTGCACTCAAATCTTTTGCTGTATTTAATTTATTTTGGCATCCGGATGATGATTCTAGCATGAAATTGCTTGGGCACCTGTTAATTTTTAAGATTTTGACACATTCAGCTCAAATGTACAATCATGCGCTAAAAACGCATTTAAAGCAATAAAAAGGTGATTATGGCTGTCAAACCTAAACCAAACGTTGTGCACTCAAATCTTTTGCTGTATTTAGTTTATTTTGGCATCCGGATGATGATTCTAGCATGAAATTGCTTGGGCACCTGTTAATTTTTAAGATTTTGACACATTCAGCTCAAATGTACACAATTGCTGATTATGGCTGTCAAATCTAAACCAAACGTTGTGCACTCAAATCTTTTGCTGTATTTAGTTTATTTTGGCATCCGGATGATGATTCTAGCATGAAATTGCTTGGGCACCTGTTAATTTTTAAGATTTTGACACATTCAGCTCAAATGTACAATCATGCGCTAAAAACGCATTTAAAGCAATAAAAAGGTGATTATGGCTGTCAAACCTAAACCAAACGTTGTGCACTCAAATCTTTTGCTGTATTTAGTTTATTTTGGCATCCGGATGATGATTCTAGCATGAAATTGCTTGGGCACCTGTTAATTTTTAAGATTTTGACACATTCAGCTCAAATGTACACAATTGCTGATTATGGCTGTCAAATCTAAACCAAACGTTGTGCACTCAAATCTTTTGCTGTATTTAGTTTATTTTGGCATCCGGATGATGATTCTAGCATGAAATTGCTTGGGCACCTGTTAATTTTTAAGATTTTGACACATTCAGCTCAAATGTACAATCATGCGCTACAAACGCATTTAAAGCAATAAAAAGGTGATTATGGCTGTCAAACCAAAACCAAACGTTGTGCACTCAAATCTTTTGCTGTATTTAGTTTATTTTGGCATCCGGATGATGATTCTAGCATGAAATTGCTTGGGCACCTGTTAATTTTTAAGATTTTGACACATTCAGCTCAAATGTACAATCATGCGCTAAAAACGCATTTAAAGCAATAAAAAGGTGATTATGGCTGTCAAACCTAAACCAAACGTTGTGCACTCAAATCTTTTGCTGTATTTAGTTTATTTTGGCATCCGGATGATGATTCTAGCATGAAATTGCTTGGGCACCTGTTAATTTTTAAGATTTTGACACATTCAGCTCAAATGTACACAATTGCTGATTATGGCTGTCAAATCTAAACCAAACGTTGTGCACTCAAATCTTTTGCTGTATTTAGTTTATTTTGGCATCCGGATGATGATTCTAGCATGAAATTGCTTGGGCACCTGTTAATTTTTAAGATTTTGACACATTCAGCTCAAATGTACAATCATGCGCTAAAAACGCATTTAAAGCAATAAAAAGGTGATTATGGCTGTCAAACCTAAACCAAACGTTGTGCACTCAAATCTTTTGCTGTATTTAGTTTATTTTGGCATCCGGATGATGATTCTAGCATGAAATTGCTTGGGCACCTGTTAATTTTTAAGATTTTGACACATTCAGCTCAAATGTACACAATTGCTGATTATGGCTGTCAAATCTAAACCAAACGTTGTGCACTCAAATCTTTTGCTGTATTTAGTTTATTTTGGCATCCGGATGATGATTCTAGCATGAAATTGCTTGGGCACCTGTTAATTTTTAAGATTTTGACACATTCAGCTCAAATGTACAATCATGCGCTAAAAACGCATTTAAAGCAATAAAAAGGTGATTATGGCTGTCAAACCTAAACCAAACGTTGTGCACTCAAATCTTTTGCTGTATTTAGTTTATTTTGGCATCCGGATGATGATTCTAGCATGAAATTGCTTGGGCACCTGTTAATTTTTAAGATTTTGACACATTCAGCTCAAATGTACACAATTGCTGATTATGGCTGTCAAATCTAAACCAAACGTTGTGCACTCAAATCTTTTGCTGTATTTAGTTTATTTTGGCATCCGGATGATGATTCTAGCATGAAATTGCTTGGGCACCTGTTAATTTTTAAGATTTTGACACATTCAGCTCAAATGTACAATCATGCGCTACAAACCCTTTTAAAGCAATAAAAAGGTGATTATGGCTGTCAAACCAAAACCAAACGTTGTGCACTCAAATCTTTTGCTGTATTTAGTTTATTTTGGCATCCGGATGATGATTCTAGCATGAAATTGCTTGGGCACCTGTTAATTTTTAAGATTTTGACACATTCAGCTCAAATGTACACAATTGCTGATTATGGCTGTCAAATCTAAACCAAACGTTGTGCACTCAAATCTTTTGCTGTATTTAGTTTATTTTGGCATCCGGATGATGATTCTAGCATGAAATTGCTTGGGCACCTGTTAATTTTTAAGATTTTGACACATTCAGCTCAAATGTACAATCATGCGCTAAAAACGCATTTAAAGCAATAAAAAGGTGATTATGGCTGTCAAACCTAAACCAAACGTTGTGCACTCAAATCTTTTGCTGTATTTAGTTTATTTTGGCATCCGGATGATGATTCTAGCATGAAATTGCTTGGGCACCTGTTAATTTTTAAGATTTTGACACATTCAGCTCAAATGTACACAATTGCTGATTATGGCTGTCAAATCTAAACCAAACGTTGTGCACTCAAATCTTTTGCTGTATTTAGTTTATTTTGGCATCCGGATGATGATTCTAGCATGAAATTGCTTGGGCACCTGTTAATTTTTAAGATTTTGACACATTCAGCTCAAATGTACAATCATGCGCTAAAAACGCATTTAAAGCAATAAAAAGGTGATTATGGCTGTCAAACCTAAACCAAACGTTGTGCACTCAAGTCTTTTGCTGTATTTAGTTTATTTTGGCATCCGGATGATGATTCTAGCATGAAATTGCTTGGGCACCTGTTAATTTTTAAGATTTTGACACATTCAGCTCAAATGTACACAATTGCTGATTATGGCTGTCAAATCTAAACCAAACGTTGTGCACTCAAATCTTTTGCTGTATTTAATTTATTTTGGCATCCGGATGATGATTCTAGCATGAAATTGCTTGGGCACCTGTTAATTTTTAAGATTTTGACACATTCAGCTCAAATGTACAATCATGCGCTAAAAACGCATTTAAAGCAATAAAAAGGTGATTATGGCTGTCAAACCTAAACCAAACGTTGTGCACTCAAATCTTTTGCTGTATTTAGTTTATTTTGGCATCCGGATGATGATTCTAGCATGAAATTGCTTGGGCACCTGTTAATTTTTAAGATTTTGACACATTCAGCTCAAATGTACACAATTGCTGATTATGGCTGTCAAATCTAAACCAAACGTTGTGCACTCAAATCTTTTGCTGTATTTAGTTTATTTTGGCATCCGGATGATGATTCTAGCATGAAATTGCTTGGGCACCTGTTAATTTTTAAGATTTTGACACATTCAGCTCAAATGTACAATCATGCGCTAAAAACGCATTTAAAGCAATAAAAAGGTGATTATGGCTGTCAAACCTAAACCAAACGTTGTGCACTCAAATCTTTTGCTGTATTTAGTTTATTTTGGCATCCGGATGATGATTCTAGCATGAAATTGCTTGGGCACCTGTTAATTTTTAAGATTTTGACACATTCAGCTCAAATGTACACAATTGCTGATTATGGCTGTCAAATCTAAACCAAACGTTGTGCACTCAAATCTTTTGCTGTATTTAGTTTATTTTGGCATCCGGATGATGATTCTAGCATGAAATTGCTTGGGCACCTGTTAATTTTTAAGATTTTGACACATTCAGCTCAAATGTACAATCATGCGCTACAAACGCATTTAAAGCAATAAAAAGGTGATTATGGCTGTCAAACCAAAACCAAACTTTGTGCACTCAAATCTTTTGCTGTATTTAGTTTATTTTGGCATCCGGATGATGATTCTAGCATGAAATTGCTTGGGCACCTGTTAATTTTTAAGATTTTGACACATTCAGCTCAAATGTACAATCATGCGCTAAAAACGCATTTAAAGCAATAAAAAGGTGATTATGGCTGTCAAACCTAAACCAAACGTTGTGCACTCAAATCTTTTGCTGTATTTAGTTTATTTTGGCATCCGGATGATGATTCTAGCATGAAATTGCTTGGGCACCTGTTAATTTTTAAGATTTTGACACATTCAGCTCAAATGTACACAATTGCTGATTATGGCTGTCAAATCTAAACCAAACGTTGTGCACTCAAATCTTTTGCTGTATTTAGTTTATTTTGGCATCCGGATGATGATTCTAGCATGAAATTGCTTGGGCACCTGTTAATTTTTAAGATTTTGACACATTCAGCTCAAATGTACAATCATGCGCTACAAACCCTTTTAAAGCAATAAAAAGGTGATTATGGCTGTCAAACCAAAACCAAACGTTGTGCACTCAAATCTTTTGCTGTATTTAGTTTATTTTGGCATCCGGATGATGATTCTAGCATGAAATTGCTTGGGCACCTGTTAATTTTTAAGATTTTGACACATTCAGCTCAAATGTACACAATTGCTGATTATGGCTGTCAAATCTAAACCAAACGTTGTGCACTCAAATCTTTTGCTGTATTTAGTTTATTTTGGCATCCGGATGATGATTCTAGCATGAAATTGCTTGGGCACCTGTTAATTTTTAAGATTTTGACACATTCAGCTCAAATGTACAATCATGCGCTAAAAACGCATTTAAAGCAATAAAAAGGTGATTATGGCTGTCAAACCTAAACCAAACGTTGTGCACTCAAATCTTTTGCTGTATTTAGTTTATTTTGGCATCCGGATGATGATTCTAGCATGAAATTGCTTGGGCACCTGTTAATTTTTAAGATTTTGACACATTCAGCTCAAATGTACACAATTGCTGATTATGGCTGTCAAATCTAAACCAAACGTTGTGCACTCAAATCTTTTGCTGTATTTAGTTTATTTTGGCATCTGGATGATGATTCTAGCATGAAATTGCTTGGGCACCTGTTAATTTTTAAGATTTTGACACATTCAGCTCAAATGTACAATCATGCGCTAAAAACGCATTTAAAGCAATAAAAAGGTGATTATGGCTGTCAAACCTAAACCAAACGTTGTGCACTCAAATCTTTTGCTGTATTTAGTTTATTTTGGCATCCGGATGATGATTCTAGCATGAAATTGCTTGGGCACCTGTTAATTTTTAAGATTTTGACACATTCAGCTCAAATGTACACAATTGCTGATTATGGCTGTCAAATCTAAACCAAACGTTGTGCACTCAAATCTTTTGCTGTATTTAGTTTATTTTGGCATCCGGATGATGATTCTAGCATGAAATTGCTTGGGCACCTGTTAATTTTTAAGATTTTGACACATTCAGCTCAAATGTACAATCATGCGCTAAAAACGCATTTAAAGCAATAAAAAGGTGATTATGGCTGTCAAACCTAAACCAAACGTTGTGCACTCAAATCTTTTGCTGTATTTAGTTTATTTTGGCATCCGGATGATGATTCTAGCATGAAATTGCTTGGGCACCTGTTAATTTTTAAGATTTTGACACATTCAGCTCAAATGTACACAATTGCTGATTATGGCTGTCAAATCTAAACCAAACGTTGTGCACTCAAATCTTTTGCTGTATTTAGTTTATTTTGGCATCCGGATGATGATTCTAGCATGAAATTGCTTGGGCACCTGTTAATTTTTAAGATTTTGACACATTCAGCTCAAATGTACAATCATGCGCTAAAAACGCATTTAAAGCAATAAAAAGGTGATTATGGCTGTCAAACCTAAACCAAACGTTGTGCACTCAAATCTTTTGCTGTATTTAGTTTATTTTGGCATCCGGATGATGATTCTAGCATGAAATTGCTTGGGCACCTGTTAATTTTTAAGATTTTGACACATTCAGCTCAAATGTACACAATTGCTGATTATGGCTGTCAAATCTAAACCAAACGTTGTGCACTCAAATCTTTTGCTGTATTTAGTTTATTTTGGCATCCGGATGATGATTCTAGCATGAAATTGCTTGGGCACCTGTTAATTTTTAAGATTTTGACACATTCAGCTCAAATGTACAATCATGCGCTAAAAACGCATTTAAAGCAATAAAAAGGTGATTATGGCTGTCAAACCTAAACCAAACGTTGTGCACTCAAATCTTTTGCTGTATTTAGTTTATTTTGGCATCCGGATGATGATTCTAGCATGAAATTGCTTGGGCACCTGTTAATTTTTAAGATTTTGACACATTCAGCTCAAATGTACACAATTGCTGATTATGGCTGTCAAATCTAAACCAAACGTTGTGCACTCAAATCTTTTGCTGTATTTAGTTTATTTTGGCATCCGGATGATGATTCTAGCATGAAATTGCTTGGGCACCTGTTAATTTTTAAGATTTTGACACATTCAGCTCAAATGTACAATCATGCGCTAAAAACGCATTTAAAGCAATAAAAAGGTGATTATGGCTGTCAAACCTAAACCAAACGTTGTGCACTCAAATCTTTTGCTGTATTTAGTTTATTTTGGCATCCGGATGATGATTCTAGCATGAAATTGCTTGGGCACCTGTTAATTTTTAAGATTTTGACACATTCAGCTCAAATGTACACAATTGCTGATTATGGCTGTCAAATCTAAACCAAACGTTGTGCACTCAAATCTTTTGCTGTATTTAGTTTATTTTGGCATCCGGATGATGATTCTAGCATGAAATTGCTTGGGCACCTGTTAATTTTTAAGATTTTGACACATTCAGCTCAAATGTACAATCATGCGCTACAAACCCTTTTAAAGCAATAAAAAGGTGATTATGGCTGTCAAACCAAAACCAAACGTTGTGCACTCAAATCTTTTGCTGTATTTAGTTTATTTTGGCATCCGGATGATGATTCTAGCATGAAATTGCTTGGGCACCTGTTAATTTTTAAGATTTTGACACATTCAGCTCAAATGTACACAATTGCTGATTATGGCTGTCAAATCTAAACCAAACGTTGTGCACTCAAATCTTTTGCTGTATTTAGTTTATTTTGGCATCCGGATGATGATTCTAGCATGAAATTGCTTGGGCACCTGTTAATTTTTAAGATTTTGACACATTCAGCTCAAATGTACAATCATGCGCTAAAAACGCATTTAAAGCAATAAAAAGGTGATTATGGCTGTCAAACCTAAACCAAACGTTGTGCACTCAAATCTTTTGCTGTATTTAGTTTATTTTGGCATCCGGATGATGATTCTAGCATGAAATTGCTTGGGCACCTGTTAATTTTTAAGATTTTGACACATTCAGCTCAAATGTACACAATTGCTGATTATGGCTGTCAAATCTAAACCAAACGTTGTGCACTCAAATCTTTTGCTGTATTTAGTTTATTTTGGCATCTGGATGATGATTCTAGCATGAAATTGCTTGGGCACCTGTTAATTTTTAAGATTTTGACACATTCAGCTCAAATGTACAATCATGCGCTAAAAACGCATTTAAAGCAATAAAAAGGTGATTATGGCTGTCAAACCTAAACCAAACGTTGTGCACTCAAATCTTTTGCTGTATTTAGTTTATTTTGGCATCCGGATGATGATTCTAGCATGAAATTGCTTGGGCACCTGTTAATTTTTAAGATTTTGACACATTCAGCTCAAATGTACACAATTGCTGATTATGGCTGTCAAATCTAAACCAAACGTTGTGCACTCAAATCTTTTGCTGTATTTAGTTTATTTTGGCATCCGGATGATGATTCTAGCATGAAATTGCTTGGGCACCTGTTAATTTTTAAGATTTTGACACATTCAGCTCAAATGTACAATCATGCGCTAAAAACGCATTTAAAGCAATAAAAAGGTGATTATGGCTGTCAAACCTAAACCAAACGTTGTGCACTCAAATCTTTTGCTGTATTTAGTTTATTTTGGCATCCGGATGATGATTCTAGCATGAAATTGCTTGGGCACCTGTTAATTTTTAAGATTTTGACACATTCAGCTCAAATGTACACAATTGCTGATTATGGCTGTCAAATCTAAACCAAACGTTGTGCACTCAAATCTTTTGCTGTATTTAGTTTATTTTGGCATCCGGATGATGATTCTAGCATGAAATTGCTTGGGCACCTGTTAATTTTTAAGATTTTGACACATTCAGCTCAAATGTACAATCATGCGCTACAAACCCTTTTAAAGCAATAAAAAGGTGATTATGGCTGTCAAACCAAAACCAAACGTTGTGCACTCAAATCTTTTGCTGTATTTAGTTTATTTTGGCATCCGGATGATGATTCTAGCATGAAATTGCTTGGGCACCTGTTAATTTTTAAGATTTTGACACATTCAGCTCAAATGTACACAATTGCTGATTATGGCTGTCAAATCTAAACCAAACGTTGTGCACTCAAATCTTTTGCTGTATTTAGTTTATTTTGGCATCCGGATGATGATTCTAGCATGAAATTGCTTGGGCACCTGTTAATTTTTAAGATTTTGACACATTCAGCTCAAATGTACAATCATGCGCTAAAAACGCATTTAAAGCAATAAAAAGGTGATTATGGCTGTCAAACCTAAACCAAACGTTGTGCACTCAAATCTTTTGCTGTATTTAGTTTATTTTGGCATCCGGATGATGATTCTAGCATGAAATTGCTTGGGCACCTGTTAATTTTTAAGATTTTGACACATTCAGCTCAAATGTACACAATTGCTGATTATGGCTGTCAAATCTAAACCAAACGTTGTGCACTCAAATCTTTTGCTGTATTTAGTTTATTTTGGCATCCGGATGATGATTCTAGCATGAAATTGCTTGGGCACCTGTTAATTTTTAAGATTTTGACACATTCAGCTCAAATGTACAATCATGCGCTACAAACGCATTTAAAGCAATAAAAAGGTGATTATGGCTGTCAAACCAAAACCAAACGTTGTGCACTCAAATCTTTTGCTGTATTTAGTTTATTTTGGCATCCGGATGATGATTCTAGCATGAAATTGCTTGGGCACCTGTTAATTTTTAAGATTTTGACACATTCAGCTCAAATGTACAATCATGCGCTAAAAACGCATTTAAAGCAATAAAAAGGTGATTATGGCTGTCAAACCTAAACCAAACGTTGTGCACTCAAATCTTTTGCTGTATTTAGTTTATTTTGGCATCCGGATGATGATTCTAGCATGAAATTGCTTGGGCACCTGTTAATTTTTAAGATTTTGACACATTCAGCTCAAATGTACACAATTGCTGATTATGGCTGTCAAATCTAAACCAAACGTTGTGCACTCAAATCTTTTGCTGTATTTAGTTTATTTTGGCATCCGGATGATGATTCTAGCATGAAATTGCTTGGGCACCTGTTAATTTTTAAGATTTTGACACATTCAGCTCAAATGTACAATCATGCGCTACAAACCCTTTTAAAGCAATAAAAAGGTGATTATGGCTGTCAAACCAAAACCAAACGTTGTGCACTCAAATCTTTTGCTGTATTTAGTTTATTTTGGCATCCGGATGATGATTCTAGCATGAAATTGCTTGGGCACCTGTTAATTTTTAAGATTTTGACACATTCAGCTCAAATGTACACAATTGCTGATTATGGCTGTCAAATCTAAACCAAACGTTGTGCACTCAAATCTTTTGCTGTATTTAGTTTATTTTGGCATCCGGATGATGATTCTAGCATGAAATTGCTTGGGCACCTGTTAATTTTTAAGATTTTGACACATTCAGCTCAAATGTACAATCATGCGCTAAAAACGCATTTAAAGCAATAAAAAGGTGATTATGGCTGTCAAACCTAAACCAAACGTTGTGCACTCAAATCTTTTGCTGTATTTAGTTTATTTTGGCATCCGGATGATGATTCTAGCATGAAATTGCTTGGGCACCTGTTAATTTTTAAGATTTTGACACATTCAGCTCAAATGTACACAATTGCTGATTATGGCTGTCAAATCTAAACCAAACGTTGTGCACTCAAATCTTTTGCTGTATTTAGTTTATTTTGGCATCTGGATGATGATTCTAGCATGAAATTGCTTGGGCACCTGTTAATTTTTAAGATTTTGACACATTCAGCTCAAATGTACAATCATGCGCTACAAACGCATTTAAAGCAATAAAAAGGTGATTATGGCTGTCAAACCAAAACCAAACGTTGTGCACTCAAATCTTTTGCTGTATTTAGTTTATTTTGGCATCCGGATGATGATTCTAGCATGAAATTGCTTGGGCACCTGTTAATTTTTAAGATTTTGACACATTCAGCTCAAATGTACACAATTGCTGATTATGGCTGTCAAATCTAAACCAAACGTTGTGCACTCAAATCTTTTGCTGTATTTAGTTTATTTTGGCATCCGGATGATGATTCTAGCATGAAATTGCTTGGGCACCTGTTAATTTTTAAGATTTTGACACATTCAGCTCAAATGTACAATCATGCGCTAAAAACGCATTTAAAGCAATAAAAAGGTGATTATGGCTGTCAAACCTAAACCAAACGTTGTGCACTCAAATCTTTTGCTGTATTTAGTTTATTTTGGCATCCGGATGATGATTCTAGCATGAAATTGCTTGGGCACCTGTTAATTTTTAAGATTTTGACACATTCAGCTCAAATGTACACAATTGCTGATTATGGCTGTCAAATCTAAACCAAACGTTGTGCACTCAAATCTTTTGCTGTATTTAGTTTATTTTGGCATCCGGATGATGATTCTAGCATGAAATTGCTTGGGCACCTGTTAATTTTTAAGATTTTGACACATTCAGCTCAAATGTACAATCATGCGCTACAAACGCATTTAAAGCAATAAAAAGGTGATTATGGCTGTCAAACCAAAACCAAACGTTGTGCACTCAAATCTTTTGCTGTATTTAGTTTATTTTGGCATCCGGATGATGATTCTAGCATGAAATTGCTTGGGCACCTGTTAATTTTTAAGATTTTGACACATTCAGCTCAAATGTACAATCATGCGCTAAAAACGCATTTAAAGCAATAAAAAGGTGATTATGGCTGTCAAACCTAAACCAAACGTTGTGCACTCAAATCTTTTGCTGTATTTAGTTTATTTTGGCATCCGGATGATGATTCTAGCATGAAATTGCTTGGGCACCTGTTAATTTTTAAGATTTTGACACATTCAGCTCAAATGTACACAATTGCTGATTATGGCTGTCAAATCTAAACCAAACGTTGTGCACTCAAATCTTTTGCTGTATTTAGTTTATTTTGGCATCCGGATGATGATTCTAGCATGAAATTGCTTGGACACCTGTTAATTTTTAAGATTTTGACACATTCAGCTCAAATGTACAATCATGCGCTACAAACCCTTTTAAAGCAATAAAAAGGTGATTATGGCTGTCAAACCAAAACCAAACGTTGTGCACTCAAATCTTTTGCTGTATTTAGTTTATTTTGGCATCCGGATGATGATTCTAGCATGAAATTGCTTGGGCACCTGTTAATTTTTAAGATTTTGACACATTCAGCTCAAATGTACACAATTGCTGATTATGGCTGTCAAATCTAAACCAAACGTTGTGCACTCAAATCTTTTGCTGTATTTAGTTTATTTTGGCATCCGGATGATGATTCTAGCATGAAATTGCTTGGGCACCTGTTAATTTTTAAGATTTTGACACATTCAGCTCAAATGTACACAATTGCTGATTATGGCTGTCAAATCTAAACCAAACGTTGTGCACTCAAATCTTTTGCTGTATTTAGTTTATTTTGGCATCCGGATGATGATTCTAGCATGAAATTGCTTGGGCACCTGTTAATTTTTAAGATTTTGACACATTCAGCTCAAATGTACAATCATGCGCTAAAAACGCATTTAAAGCAATAAAAAGGTGATTATGGCTGTCAAACCTAAACCAAACGTTGTGCACTCAAATCTTTTGCTGTATTTAGTTTATTTTGGCATCCGGATGATGATTCTAGCATGAAATTGCTTGGGCACCTGTTAATTTTTAAGATTTTGACACATTCAGCTCAAATGTACACAATTGCTGATTATGGCTGTCAAATCTAAACCAAACGTTGTGCACTCAAATCTTTTGCTGTATTTAGTTTATTTTGGCATCCGGATGATGATTCTAGCATGAAATTGCTTGGGCACCTGTTAATTTTTAAGATTTTGACACATTCAGCTCAAATGTACACAATTGCTGATTATGGCTGTCAAATCTAAACCAAACGTTGTGCACTCAAATCTTTTGCTGTATTTAGTTTATTTTGGCATCCGGATGATGATTCTAGCATGAAATTGCTTGGGCACCTGTTAATTTTTAAGATTTTGACACATTCAGCTCAAATGTACAATCATGCGCTAAAAACGCATTTAAAGCAATAAAAAGGTGATTATGGCTGTCAAACCTAAACCAAACGTTGTGCACTCAAATCTTTTGCTGTATTTAGTTTATTTTGGCATCCGGATGATGATTCTAGCATGAAATTGCTTGGGCACCTGTTAATTTTTAAGATTTTGACACATTCAGCTCAAATGTACACAATTGCTGATTATGGCTGTCAAATCTAAACCAAACGTTGTGCACTCAAATCTTTTGCTGTATTTAGTTTATTTTGGCATCCGGATGATGATTCTAGCATGAAATTGCTTGGGCACCTGTTAATTTTTAAGATTTTGACACATTCAGCTCAAATGTACAATCATGCGCTAAAAACGCATTTAAAGCAATAAAAAGGTGATTATGGCTGTCAAACCTAAACCAAACGTTGTGCACTCAAATCTTTTGCTGTATTTAGTTTATTTTGGCATCCGGATGATGATTCTAGCATGAAATTGCTTGGGCACCTGTTAATTTTTAAGATTTTGACACATTCAGCTCAAATGTACACAATTGCTGATTATGGCTGTCAAATCTAAACCAAACGTTGTGCACTCAAATCTTTTGCTGTATTTAGTTTATTTTGGCATCTGGATGATGATTCTAGCATGAAATTGCTTGGGCACCTGTTAATTTTTAAGATTTTGACACATTCAGCTCAAATGTACAATCATGCGCTAAAAACGCATTTAAAGCAATAAAAAGGTGATTATGGCTGTCAAACCTAAACCAAACGTTGTGCACTCAAATCTTTTGCTGTATTTAGTTTATTTTGGCATCCGGATGATGATTCTAGCATGAAATTGCTTGGGCACCTGTTAATTTTTAAGATTTTGACACATTCAGCTCAAATGTACACAATTGCTGATTATGGCTGTCAAATCTAAACCAAACGTTGTGCACTCAAATCTTTTGCTGTATTTAGTTTATTTTGGCATCCGGATGATGATTCTAGCATGAAATTGCTTGGGCACCTGTTAATTTTTAAGATTTTGACACATTCAGCTCAAATGTACAATCATGCGCTAAAAACGCATTTAAAGCAATAAAAAGGTGATTATGGCTGTCAAACCTAAACCAAACGTTGTGCACTCAAATCTTTTGCTGTATTTAGTTTATTTTGGCATCCGGATGATGATTCTAGCATGAAATTGCTTGGGCACCTGTTAATTTTTAAGATTTTGACACATTCAGCTCAAATGTACACAATTGCTGATTATGGCTGTCAAATCTAAACCAAACGTTGTGCACTCAAATCTTTTGCTGTATTTAGTTTATTTTGGCATCCGGATGATGATTCTAGCATGAAATTGCTTGGGCACCTGTTAATTTTTAAGATTTTGACACATTCAGCTCAAATGTACAATCATGCGCTACAAACCCTTTTAAAGCAATAAAAAGGTGATTATGGCTGTCAAACCAAAACCAAACGTTGTGCACTCAAATCTTTTGCTGTATTTAGTTTATTTTGGCATCCGGATGATGATTCTAGCATGAAATTGCTTGGGCACCTGTTAATTTTTAAGATTTTGACACATTCAGCTCAAATGTACACAATTGCTGATTATGGCTGTCAAATCTAAACCAAACGTTGTGCACTCAAATCTTTTGCTGTATTTAGTTTATTTTGGCATCCGGATGATGATTCTAGCATGAAATTGCTTGGGCACCTGTTAATTTTTAAGATTTTGACACATTCAGCTCAAATGTACAATCATGCGCTAAAAACGCATTTAAAGCAATAAAAAGGTGATTATGGCTGTCAAACCTAAACCAAACGTTGTGCACTCAAATCTTTTGCTGTATTTAGTTTATTTTGGCATCCGGATGATGATTCTAGCATGAAATTGCTTGGGCACCTGTTAATTTTTAAGATTTTGACACATTCAGCTCAAATGTACACAATTGCTGATTATGGCTGTCAAATCTAAACCAAACGTTGTGCACTCAAATCTTTTGCTGTATTTAGTTTATTTTGGCATCCGGATGATGATTCTAGCATGAAATTGCTTGGGCACCTGTTAATTTTTAAGATTTTGACACATTCAGCTCAAATGTACAATCATGCGCTACAAACGCATTTAAAGCAATAAAAAGGTGATTATGGCTGTCAAACCAAAACCAAACGTTGTGCACTCAAATCTTTTGCTGTATTTAGTTTATTTTGGCATCCGGATGATGATTCTAGCATGAAATTGCTTGGGCACCTGTTAATTTTTAAGATTTTGACACATTCAGCTCAAATGTACAATCATGCGCTAAAAACGCATTTAAAGCAATAAAAAGGTGATTATGGCTGTCAAACCTAAACCAAACGTTGTGCACTCAAATCTTTTGCTGTATTTAGTTTATTTTGGCATCCGGATGATGATTCTAGCATGAAATTGCTTGGGCACCTGTTAATTTTTAAGATTTTGACACATTCAGCTCAAATGTACACAATTGCTGATTATGGCTGTCAAATCTAAACCAAACGTTGTGCACTCAAATCTTTTGCTGTATTTAGTTTATTTTGGCATCCGGATGATGATTCTAGCATGAAATTGCTTGGGCACCTGTTAATTTTTAAGATTTTGACACATTCAGCTCAAATGTACAATCATGCGCTACAAACCCTTTTAAAGCAATAAAAAGGTGATTATGGCTGTCAAACCAAAACCAAACGTTGTGCACTCAAATCTTTTGCTGTATTTAGTTTATTTTGGCATCCGGATGATGATTCTAGCATGAAATTGCTTGGGCACCTGTTAATTTTTAAGATTTTGACACATTCAGCTCAAATGTACACAATTGCTGATTATGGCTGTCAAATCTAAACCAAACGTTGTGCACTCAAATCTTTTGCTGTATTTAGTTTATTTTGGCATCCGGATGATGATTCTAGCATGAAATTGCTTGGGCACCTGTTAATTTTTAAGATTTTGACACATTCAGCTCAAATGTACAATCATGCGCTAAAAACGCATTTAAAGCAATAAAAAGGTGATTATGGCTGTCAAACCTAAACCAAACGTTGTGCACTCAAATCTTTTGCTGTATTTAGTTTATTTTGGCATCCGGATGATGATTCTAGCATGAAATTGCTTGGGCACCTGTTAATTTTTAAGATTTTGACACATTCAGCTCAAATGTACACAATTGCTGATTATGGCTGTCAAATCTAAACCAAACGTTGTGCACTCAAATCTTTTGCTGTATTTAGTTTATTTTGGCATCTGGATGATGATTCTAGCATGAAATTGCTTGGGCACCTGTTAATTTTTAAGATTTTGACACATTCAGCTCAAATGTACAATCATGCGCTACAAACGCATTTAAAGCAATAAAAAGGTGATTATGGCTGTCAAACCAAAACCAAACGTTGTGCACTCAAATCTTTTGCTGTATTTAGTTTATTTTGGCATCCGGATGATGATTCTAGCATGAAATTGCTTGGGCACCTGTTAATTTTTAAGATTTTGACACATTCAGCTCAAATGTACACAATTGCTGATTATGGCTGTCAAATCTAAACCAAACGTTGTGCACTCAAATCTTTTGCTGTATTTAGTTTATTTTGGCATCCGGATGATGATTCTAGCATGAAATTGCTTGGGCACCTGTTAATTTTTAAGATTTTGACACATTCAGCTCAAATGTACAATCATGCGCTAAAAACGCATTTAAAGCAATAAAAAGGTGATTATGGCTGTCAAACCTAAACCAAACGTTGTGCACTCAAATCTTTTGCTGTATTTAGTTTATTTTGGCATCCGGATGATGATTCTAGCATGAAATTGCTTGGGCACCTGTTAATTTTTAAGATTTTGACACATTCAGCTCAAATGTACACAATTGCTGATTATGGCTGTCAAATCTAAACCAAACGTTGTGCACTCAAATCTTTTGCTGTATTTAGTTTATTTTGGCATCCGGATGATGATTCTAGCATGAAATTGCTTGGGCACCTGTTAATTTTTAAGATTTTGACACATTCAGCTCAAATGTACAATCATGCGCTACAAACGCATTTAAAGCAATAAAAAGGTGATTATGGCTGTCAAACCAAAACCAAACGTTGTGCACTCAAATCTTTTGCTGTATTTAGTTTATTTTGGCATCCGGATGATGATTCTAGCATGAAATTGCTTGGGCACCTGTTAATTTTTAAGATTTTGACACATTCAGCTCAAATGTACAATCATGCGCTAAAAACGCATTTAAAGCAATAAAAAGGTGATTATGGCTGTCAAACCTAAACCAAACGTTGTGCACTCAAATCTTTTGCTGTATTTAGTTTATTTTGGCATCCGGATGATGATTCTAGCATGAAATTGCTTGGGCACCTGTTAATTTTTAAGATTTTGACACATTCAGCTCAAATGTACACAATTGCTGATTATGGCTGTCAAATCTAAACCAAACGTTGTGCACTCAAATCTTTTGCTGTATTTAGTTTATTTTGGCATCCGGATGATGATTCTAGCATGAAATTGCTTGGACACCTGTTAATTTTTAAGATTTTGACACATTCAGCTCAAATGTACAATCATGCGCTACAAACCCTTTTAAAGCAATAAAAAGGTGATTATGGCTGTCAAACCAAAACCAAACGTTGTGCACTCAAATCTTTTGCTGTATTTAGTTTATTTTGGCATCCGGATGATGATTCTAGCATGAAATTGCTTGGGCACCTGTTAATTTTTAAGATTTTGACACATTCAGCTCAAATGTACACAATTGCTGATTATGGCTGTCAAATCTAAACCAAACGTTGTGCACTCAAATCTTTTGCTGTATTTAGTTTATTTTGGCATCCGGATGATGATTCTAGCATGAAATTGCTTGGGCACCTGTTAATTTTTAAGATTTTGACACATTCAGCTCAAATGTACACAATTGCTGATTATGGCTGTCAAATCTAAACCAAACGTTGTGCACTCAAATCTTTTGCTGTATTTAGTTTATTTTGGCATCCGGATGATGATTCTAGCATGAAATTGCTTGGGCACCTGTTAATTTTTAAGATTTTGACACATTCAGCTCAAATGTACAATCATGCGCTAAAAACGCATTTAAAGCAATAAAAAGGTGATTATGGCTGTCAAACCTAAACCAAACGTTGTGCACTCAAATCTTTTGCTGTATTTAGTTTATTTTGGCATCCGGATGATGATTCTAGCATGAAATTGCTTGGGCACCTGTTAATTTTTAAGATTTTGACACATTCAGCTCAAATGTACACAATTGCTGATTATGGCTGTCAAATCTAAACCAAACGTTGTGCACTCAAATCTTTTGCTGTATTTAGTTTATTTTGGCATCCGGATGATGATTCTAGCATGAAATTGCTTGGGCACCTGTTAATTTTTAAGATTTTGACACATTCAGCTCAAATGTACACAATTGCTGATTATGGCTGTCAAATCTAAACCAAACGTTGTGCACTCAAATCTTTTGCTGTATTTAGTTTATTTTGGCATCCGGATGATGATTCTAGCATGAAATTGCTTGGGCACCTGTTAATTTTTAAGATTTTGACACATTCAGCTCAAATGTACAATCATGCGCTAAAAACGCATTTAAAGCAATAAAAAGGTGATTATGGCTGTCAAACCTAAACCAAACGTTGTGCACTCAAATCTTTTGCTGTATTTAGTTTATTTTGGCATCCGGATGATGATTCTAGCATGAAATTGCTTGGGCACCTGTTAATTTTTAAGATTTTGACACATTCAGCTCAAATGTACACAATTGCTGATTATGGCTGTCAAATCTAAACCAAACGTTGTGCACTCAAATCTTTTGCTGTATTTAGTTTATTTTGGCATCCGGATGATGATTCTAGCATGAAATTGCTTGGGCACCTGTTAATTTTTAAGATTTTGACACATTCAGCTCAAATGTACAATCATGCGCTAAAAACGCATTTAAAGCAATAAAAAGGTGATTATGGCTGTCAAACCTAAACCAAACGTTGTGCACTCAAATCTTTTGCTGTATTTAGTTTATTTTGGCATCCGGATGATGATTCTAGCATGAAATTGCTTGGGCACCTGTTAATTTTTAAGATTTTGACACATTCAGCTCAAATGTACACAATTGCTGATTATGGCTGTCAAATCTAAACCAAACGTTGTGCACTCAAATCTTTTGCTGTATTTAGTTTATTTTGGCATCTGGATGATGATTCTAGCATGAAATTGCTTGGGCACCTGTTAATTTTTAAGATTTTGACACATTCAGCTCAAATGTACAATCATGCGCTACAAACGCATTTAAAGCAATAAAAAGGTGATTATGGCTGTCAAACCAAAACCAAACGTTGTGCACTCAAATCTTTTGCTGTATTTAGTTTATTTTGGCATCCGGATGATGATTCTAGCATGAAATTGCTTGGGCACCTGTTAATTTTTAAGATTTTGACACATTCAGCTCAAATGTACACAATTGCTGATTATGCCTGTCAAATCTAAACCAAACGTTGTGCACTCAAATCTTTTGCTGTATTTAGTTTATTTTGGCATCCGGATGATGATTCTAGCATGAAATTGCTTGGGCACCTGTTAATTTTTAAGATTTTGACACATTCAGCTCAAATGTACAATCATGCGCTAAAAACGCATTTAAAGCAATAAAAAGGTGATTATGGCTGTCAAACCTAAACCAAACGTTGTGCACTCAAATCTTTTGCTGTATTTAGTTTATTTTGGCATCCGGATGATGATTCTAGCATGAAATTGCTTGGGCACCTGTTAATTTTTAAGATTTTGACACATTCAGCTCAAATGTACACAATTGCTGATTATGGCTGTCAAATCTAAACCAAACGTTGTGCACTCAAATCTTTTGCTGTATTTAGTTTATTTTGGCATCCGGATGATGATTCTAGCATGAAATTGCTTGGGCACCTGTTAATTTTTAAGATTTTGACACATTCAGCTCAAATGTACAATCATGCGCTACAAACGCATTTAAAGCAATAAAAAGGTGATTATGGCTGTCAAACCAAAACCAAACGTTGTGCACTCAAATCTTTTGCTGTATTTAGTTTATTTTGGCATCCGGATGATGATTCTAGCATGAAATTGCTTGGGCACCTGTTAATTTTTAAGATTTTGACACATTCAGCTCAAATGTACACAATTGCTGATTATGGCTGTCAAATCTAAACCAAACGTTGTGCACTCAAATCTTTTGCTGTATTTAGTTTATTTTGGCATCCGGATGATGATTCTAGCATGAAATTGCTTGGACACCTGTTAATTTTTAAGATTTTGACACATTCAGCTCAAATGTACAATCATGCGCTACAAACCCTTTTAAAGCAATAAAAAGGTGATTATGGCTGTCAAACCAAAACCAAACGTTGTGCACTCAAATCTTTTGCTGTATTTAGTTTATTTTGGCATCCGGATGATGATTCTAGCATGAAATTGCTTGGGCACCTGTTAATTTTAAGATTTTGACACATTCAGCTCAAATGTACACAATTGCTGATTATGGCTGTCAAATCTAAACCAAACGTTGTGCACTCAAATCTTTTGCTGTATTTAGTTTATTTTGGCATCCGGATGATGATTCTAGCATGAAATTGCTTGGGCAACTGTTAATTTTTAAGATTTTGACACATTCAGCTCAAATGTACACAATTGCTGATTATGGCTGTCAAATCTAAACCAAACGTTGTGCACTCAAATCTTTTGCTGTATTTAGTTTATTTTGGCATCCGGATGATGATTCTAGCATGAAATTGCTTGGGCACCTGTTAATTTTTAAGATTTTGACACATTCAGCTCAAATGTACAATCATGCGCTAAAAACGCATTTAAAGCAATAAAAAGGTGATTATGGCTGTCAAACCTAAACCAAACGTTGTGCACTCAAATCTTTTGCTGTATTTAGTTTATTTTGGCATCCGGATGATGATTCTAGCATGAAATTGCTTGGGCACCTGTTAATTTTTAAGATTTTGACACATTCAGCTCAAATGTACACAATTGCTGATTATGGCTGTCAAATCTAAACCAAACGTTGTGCACTCAAATCTTTTGCTGTATTTAGTTTATTTTGGCATCCGGATGATGATTCTAGCATGAAATTGCTTGGGCACCTGTTAATTTTTAAGATTTTGACACATTCAGCTCAAATGTACACAATTGCTGATTATGGCTGTCAAATCTAAACCAAACGTTGTGCACTCAAATCTTTTGCTGTATTTAGTTTATTTTGGCATCCGGATGATGATTCTAGCATGAAATTGCTTGGGCACCTGTTAATTTTTAAGATTTTGACACATTCAGCTCAAATGTACAATCATGCGCTAAAAACGCATTTAAAGCAATAAAAAGGTGATTATGGCTGTCAAACCTAAACCAAACGTTGTGCACTCAAATCTTTTGCTGTATTTAGTTTATTTTGGCATCCGGATGATGATTCTAGCATGAAATTGCTTGGGCACCTGTTAATTTTTAAGATTTTGACACATTCAGCTCAAATGTACACAATTGCTGATTATGGCTGTCAAATCTAAACCAAACGTTGTGCACTCAAATCTTTTGCTGTATTTAGTTTATTTTGGCATCTGGATGATGATTCTAGCATGAAATTGCTTGGGCACCTGTTAATTTTTAAGATTTTGACACATTCAGCTCAAATGTACAATCATGCGCTACAAACGCATTTAAAGCAATAAAAAGGTGATTATGGCTGTCAAACCAAAACCAAACGTTGTGCACTCAAATCTTTTGCTGTATTTAGTTTATTTTGGCATCCGGATGATGATTCTAGCATGAAATTGCTTGGGCACCTGTTAATTTTTAAGATTTTGACACATTCAGCTCAAATGTACACAATTGCTGATTATGGCTGTCAAATCTAAACCAAACGTTGTGCACTCAAATCTTTTGCTGTATTTAGTTTATTTTGGCATCCGGATGATGATTCTAGCATGAAATTGCTTGGGCACCTGTTAATTTTTAAGATTTTGACACATTCAGCTCAAATGTACAATCATGCGCTAAAAACGCATTTAAAGCAATAAAAAGGTGATTATGGCTGTCAAACCTAAACCAAACGTTGTGCACTCAAATCTTTTGCTGTATTTAGTTTATTTTGGCATCCGGATGATGATTCTAGCATGAAATTGCTTGGGCACCTGTTAATTTTTAAGATTTTGACACATTCAGCTCAAATGTACACAATTGCTGATTATGGCTGTCAAATCTAAACCAAACGTTGTGCACTCAAATCTTTTGCTGTATTTAGTTTATTTTGGCATCCGGATGATGATTCTAGCATGAAATTGCTTGGGCACCTGTTAATTTTTAAGATTTTGACACATTCAGCTCAAATGTACAATCATGCGCTACAAACGCATTTAAAGCAATAAAAAGGTGATTATGGCTGTCAAACCAAAACCAAACGTTGTGCACTCAAATCTTTTGCTGTATTTAGTTTATTTTGGCATCCGGATGATGATTCTAGCATGAAATTGCTTGGGCACCTGTTAATTTTTAAGATTTTGACACATTCAGCTCAAATGTACAATCATGCGCTAAAAACGCATTTAAAGCAATAAAAAGGTGATTATGGCTGTCAAACCTAAACCAAACGTTGTGCACTCAAATCTTTTGCTGTATTTAGTTTATTTTGGCATCCGGATGATGATTCTAGCATGAAATTGCTTGGGCACCTGTTAATTTTTAAGATTTTGACACATTCAGCTCAAATGTACACAATTGCTGATTATGGCTGTCAAATCTAAACCAAACGTTGTGCACTCAAATCTTTTGCTGTATTTAGTTTATTTTGGCATCCGGATGATGATTCTAGCATGAAATTGCTTGGACACCTGTTAATTTTTAAGATTTTGACACATTCAGCTCAAATGTACAATCATGCGCTACAAACCCTTTTAAAGCAATAAAAAGGTGATTATGGCTGTCAAACCAAAACCAAACGTTGTGCACTCAAATCTTTTGCTGTATTTAGTTTATTTTGGCATCCGGATGATGATTCTAGCATGAAATTGCTTGGGCACCTGTTAATTTTTAAGATTTTGACACATTCAGCTCAAATGTACACAATTGCTGATTATGGCTGTCAAATCTAAACCAAACGTTGTGCACTCAAATCTTTTGCTGTATTTAGTTTATTTTGGCATCCGGATGATGATTCTAGCATGAAATTGCTTGGGCACCTGTTAATTTTTAAGATTTTGACACATTCAGCTCAAATGTACACAATTGCTGATTATGGCTGTCAAATCTAAACCAAACGTTGTGCACTCAAATCTTTTGCTGTATTTAGTTTATTTTGGCATCCGGATGATGATTCTAGCATGAAATTGCTTGGGCACCTGTTAATTTTTAAGATTTTGACACATTCAGCTCAAATGTACAATCATGCGCTAAAAACGCATTTAAAGCAATAAAAAGGTGATTATGGCTGTCAAACCTAAACCAAACGTTGTGCACTCAAATCTTTTGCTGTATTTAGTTTATTTTGGCATCCGGATGATGATTCTAGCATGAAATTGCTTGGGCACCTGTTAATTTTTAAGATTTTGACACATTCAGCTCAAATGTACACAATTGCTGATTATGGCTGTCAAATCTAAACCAAACGTTGTGCACTCAAATCTTTTGCTGTATTTAGTTTATTTTGGCATCCGGATGATGATTCTAGCATGAAATTGCTTGGGCACCTGTTAATTTTTAAGATTTTGACACATTCAGCTCAAATGTACACAATTGCTGATTATGGCTGTCAAATCTAAACCAAACGTTGTGCACTCAAATCTTTTGCTGTATTTAGTTTATTTTGGCATCCGGATGATGATTCTAGCATGAAATTGCTTGGGCACCTGTTAATTTTTAAGATTTTGACACATTCAGCTCAAATGTACAATCATGCGCTAAAAACGCATTTAAAGCAATAAAAAGGTGATTATGGCTGTCAAACCTAAACCAAACGTTGTGCACTCAAATCTTTTGCTGTATTTAGTTTATTTTGGCATCCGGATGATGATTCTAGCATGAAATTGCTTGGGCACCTGTTAATTTTTAAGATTTTGACACATTCAGCTCAAATGTACACAATTGCTGATTATGGCTGTCAAATCTAAACCAAACGTTGTGCACTCAAATCTTTTGCTGTATTTAGTTTATTTTGGCATCCGGATGATGATTCTAGCATGAAATTGCTTGGGCACCTGTTAATTTTTAAGATTTTGACACATTCAGCTCAAATGTACAATCATGCGCTAAAAACGCATTTAAAGCAATAAAAAGGTGATTATGGCTGTCAAACCTAAACCAAACGTTGTGCACTCAAATCTTTTGCTGTATTTAGTTTATTTTGGCATCCGGATGATGATTCTAGCATGAAATTGCTTGGGCACCTGTTAATTTTTAAGATTTTGACACATTCAGCTCAAATGTACACAATTGCTGATTATGGCTGTCAAATCTAAACCAAACGTTGTGCACTCAAATCTTTTGCTGTATTTAGTTTATTTTGGCATCTGGATGATGATTCTAGCATGAAATTGCTTGGGCACCTGTTAATTTTTAAGATTTTGACACATTCAGCTCAAATGTACAATCATGCGCTACAAACGCATTTAAAGCAATAAAAAGGTGATTATGGCTGTCAAACCAAAACCAAACGTTGTGCACTCAAATCTTTTGCTGTATTTAGTTTATTTTGGCATCCGGATGATGATTCTAGCATGAAATTGCTTGGGCACCTGTTAATTTTTAAGATTTTGACACATTCAGCTCAAATGTACACAATTGCTGATTATGGCTGTCAAATCTAAACCAAACGTTGTGCACTCAAATCTTTTGCTGTATTTAGTTTATTTTGGCATCCGGATGATGATTCTAGCATGAAATTGCTTGGGCACCTGTTAATTTTTAAGATTTTGACACATTCAGCTCAAATGTACAATCATGCGCTAAAAACGCATTTAAAGCAATAAAAAGGTGATTATGGCTGTCAAACCTAAACCAAACGTTGTGCACTCAAATCTTTTGCTGTATTTAGTTTATTTTGGCATCCGGATGATGATTCTAGCATGAAATTGCTTGGGCACCTGTTAATTTTTAAGATTTTGACACATTCAGCTCAAATGTACACAATTGCTGATTATGGCTGTCAAATCTAAACCAAACGTTGTGCACTCAAATCTTTTGCTGTATTTAGTTTATTTTGGCATCCGGATGATGATTCTAGCATGAAATTGCTTGGGCACCTGTTAATTTTTAAGATTTTGACACATTCAGCTCAAATGTACAATCATGCGCTACAAACGCATTTAAAGCAATAAAAAGGTGATTATGGCTGTCAAACCAAAACCAAACGTTGTGCACTCAAATCTTTTGCTGTATTTAGTTTATTTTGGCATCCGGATGATGATTCTAGCATGAAATTGCTTGGGCACCTGTTAATTTTTAAGATTTTGACACATTCAGCTCAAATGTACACAATTGCTGATTATGGCTGTCAAATCTAAACCAAACGTTGTGCACTCAAATCTTTTGCTGTATTTAGTTTATTTTGGCATCCGGATGATGATTCTAGCATGAAATTGCTTGGACACCTGTTAATTTTTAAGATTTTGACACATTCAGCTCAAATGTACAATCATGCGCTACAAACCCTTTTAAAGCAATAAAAAGGTGATTATGGCTGTCAAACCAAAACCAAACGTTGTGCACTCAAATCCTTTGCTGTATTTAGTTTATTTTGGCATCCGGATGATGATTCTAGCATGAAATTGCTTGGGCACCTGTTAATTTTTAAGATTTTGACACATTCAGCTCAAATGTACACAATTGCTGATTATGGCTGTCAAATCTAAACCAAACGTTGTGCACTCAAATCTTTTGCTGTATTTAGTTTATTTTGGCATCCGGATGATGATTCTAGCATGAAATTGCTTGGGCAACTGTTAATTTTTAAGATTTTGACACATTCAGCTCAAATGTACACAATTGCTGATTATGGCTGTCAAATCTAAACCAAACGTTGTGCACTCAAATCTTTTGCTGTATTTAGTTTATTTTGGCATCCGGATGATGATTCTAGCATGAAATTGCTTGGGCACCTGTTAATTTTTAAGATTTTGACACATTCAGCTCAAATGTACAATCATGCGCTAAAAACGCATTTAAAGCAATAAAAAGGTGATTATGGCTGTCAAACCTAAACCAAACGTTGTGCACTCAAATCTTTTGCTGTATTTAGTTTATTTTGGCATCCGGATGATGATTCTAGCATGAAATTGCTTGGGCACCTGTTAATTTTTAAGATTTTGACACATTCAGCTCAAATGTACACAATTGCTGATTATGGCTGTCAAATCTAAACCAAACGTTGTGCACTCAAATCTTTTGCTGTATTTAGTTTATTTTGGCATCCGGATGATGATTCTAGCATGAAATTGCTTGGGCACCTGTTAATTTTTAAGATTTTGACACATTCAGCTCAAATGTACACAATTGCTGATTATGGCTGTCAAATCTAAACCAAACGTTGTGCACTCAAATCTTTTGCTGTATTTAGTTTATTTTGGCATCCGGATGATGATTCTAGCATGAAATTGCTTGGGCACCTGTTAATTTTTAAGATTTTGACACATTCAGCTCAAATGTACAATCATGCGCTAAAAACGCATTTAAAGCAATAAAAAGGTGATTATGGCTGTCAAACCTAAACCAAACGTTGTGCACTCAAATCTTTTGCTGTATTTAGTTTATTTTGGCATCCGGATGATGATTCTAGCATGAAATTGCTTGGGCACCTGTTAATTTTTAAGATTTTGACACATTCAGCTCAAATGTACACAATTGCTGATTATGGCTGTCAAATCTAAACCAAAAGTTGTGCACTCAAATCTTTTGCTGTATTTAGTTTATTTTGGCATCCGGATGATGATTCTAGCATGAAATTGCTTGGGCACCTGTTAATTTTTAAGATTTTGACACATTCAGCTCAAATGTACAATCATGCGCTAAAAACGCATTTAAAGCAATAAAAAGGTGATTATGGCTGTCAAACCTAAACCAAACGTTGTGCACTCAAATCTTTTGCTGTATTTAGTTTATTTTGGCATCCGGATGATGATTCTAGCATGAAATTGCTTGGGCACCTGTTAATTTTTAAGATTTTGACACATTCAGCTCAAATGTACACAATTGCTGATTATGGCTGTCAAATCTAAACCAAACGTTGTGCACTCAAATCTTTTGCTGTATTTAGTTTATTTTGGCATCCGGATGATGATTCTAGCATGAAATTGCTTGGGCACCTGTTAATTTTTAAGATTTTGACACATTCAGCTCAAATGTACAATCATGCGCTACAAACGCATTTAAAGCAATAAAAAGGTGATTATGGCTGTCAAACCAAAACCAAACGTTGTGCACTCAAATCTTTTGCTGTATTTAGTTTATTTTGGCATCCGGATGATGATTCTAGCATGAAATTGCTTGGGCACCTGTTAATTTTTAAGATTTTGACACATTCAGCTCAAATGTACACAATTGCTGATTATGGCTGTCAAATCTAAACCAAACGTTGTGCACTCAAATCTTTTGCTGTATTTAGTTTATTTTGGCATCCGGATGATGATTCTAGCATGAAATTGCTTGGGCACCTGTTAATTTTTAAGATTTTGACACATTCAGCTCAAATGTACAATCATGCGCTAAAAACGCATTTAAAGCAATAAAAAGGTGATTATGGCTGTCAAACCTAAACCAAACGTTGTGCACTCAAATCTTTTGCTGTATTTAGTTTATTTTGGCATCC